>NC_142087.1:41984299-42119299 GCF_054644295.1 Miniopterus natalensis | reverse complement strand
TAATATATTTCCCCCAATATCTATTTATTTTTTAATCCTTGCCCAAGGATTTTTCCCCCATTGCTTTTTTAAAAGAGAGAGTGGAAGTGAGGGTAGGAGGGGTGGAGAGAGGGAGAGAGAGAGAGAGAAACATCTATGTGAGAGAGACACATTGATTGGTTGCCTCTCTCACGAGCCCTGATCGGGCCCGAGTTTGAACCTGCAACCCAGGTATGTGCCTTTGACCGGGAATTGAACCCCCAACTCTTTTGTTGGTGGGCTGATACTCTAACTGCTGAGCCACACTGGCCAGGGCTCCCCCAGATATTTTATTTAAAAAATTTTAATCATATCGAGTCATGGAAAAAAATTGTGCGGTGAGCACACACATACCATCAGAATCTACATTGCTACCACTCTGCCACACCATTTATCCATCCATCAATTCAGTTTTTGATGCATATCAAATTATGTTGCTGGCACCAGTCCCCTTCATCCTAGGCCACTTCAATATGCCTATCTTTCCTTCAGTATATTCTTGATTTTGGGAAAATGTTAGGAAAATCTGTGTGTATTTCTGAGAGAGAAGGTAAAATTATTGGAATACAGTTCTTGAATTTAGGATTTCCTGTTCTAACATTTCCTAGTTGAGCTTAAGCATTTTTGTCTATAGAGTAGGAGCTGAAAAAGGAAGCAGCGTTGATTCATAGCTTATTTTTTATTTTGAGGCTGGGAAAGTAACGGGGGCCTCTAGAACCTCAGGGGGAAGTGGGAGGGATTCAGAATTGAGGAGGGAGGAAGATGAGATGCAGCAATGCAGGCAAAATGGAATGAGGTGTGAGTTGCACTTCCTGGTTTCAGAAAATAAAACAAAGAGTGGCTTCTTTCATTTAGCCCTTAGGTTTGCTCTAAGTGCATTTTGTTTAGAGGAACCTCTGTTCAAAGTAACAGGTGTTAAGTCAAAACATAACAAATGTATATAGAGAGAGTTACTGAGAATGAAATACTTCTCAATTTTTACTTTTAAGGTGAGTAGGCAAGTAGGAAAATATGCAGTGAATGTCTGAAATGAACGATGGATTGAAAGGGACTTTAGAGACCATCTAGTCTTGATTCAAATTAGAACACCTTGGGGAGCTTTTAAAAAACTGCCACAAAGATTCTGATCTAATTCACCTAGGGTGAGGCCTGGACATTTGTATTTTTAAAACATTCCCCCAGGCGATTTAATGTGCAGCTGATTAGAAGACTGATGCAGCTCAAACTTTTGGTGTCTACTTTTGCTGACACTTTTAAAGTTCAGATGTAGGAAGATAAAGTGGAACTTAATGCCTATTTCTTGACTAACCAACACAGAATTAAGACCAAGCATAAAGTCAAAAATGTTAGTCACCAATTACCATCTGAAGAGGAACTTTTCCACAAATATCTGTGCTTAGAAAGGAATTTTCTATAAAAGGTTTGTTTTCTGATGTCAGCAAACATCACTGATTGGGAACAGGGTCATCCCTTATGAAAAGGGTAATAAAAATGGGGTGGTGCTGAGGAGTTTTGCTGCCATATGAGTTATCCTGTGTTTTTTTGGGAAAGCCAAACTAAGGTGAGTGAATGGGTACCAGTTAAAATGAAGCTGAGTTTATTCTTTGTAATGTGATAGTTAACATTTATTGAACACTTGGTATGTGTCAGCATTGTGCTAAGCGTTTTATTTTGTTTCCTTAGATTCTAACAGTAACCTTATGATAGATACTTTAACCTACTTTACAGATAAATGGGAAGATTGAGTCTTAGAGAGAAATTTCCTTGAGGTCACACATTGCTAGAGATAAGACTCACACTCAGTCTGATTTCGACACTTGAACTTGCCACTGCTGTTTCCCAAGGAAGAACCTTACACCATATTTTGTTAGTTGCATCAAGATTTAGCTGCTTTTTCCTATCAGAGGGAGCTTTGACTACTGAAACTTGAAGAATTCTTCTAACTGTAAGATCCAAAGCTGTACCAGAAATGGACTCTGGTGTCAAGTTGATAGTAGTAAAGAGTATGGATTTTGGAGTCAGGAGATTCAGGCTCAATTCCCAGCTTTATTTACTCATGACAGTCTAACTTTGGACAACTTATTACCTTCTCAAGTTCTCTCCTCTCATTTATGAAATAGAGATAAAAATTTCTACTTTTCATTACTGTTGTGGCTGTTAGAGATAATTCATATAAAGCACTATTCAACATATAGTATAATCATTATTTTTCAACCTAATTTGGCACGAGTGTGGATGGGGATGACCTTCGCAGGTCTGATTGTTGTGATTTGGTGGAGAGTAAGGAAGAAAGAACTTAACTTTTCAGTAGGCTTTTGGTAAATTAAGCTATGAATGAAGTTTTACTAGGTTTCCATATTTCTAAATGAAATAAACTGTTGTTTTATACTGGGAAAACTGATAAAAAAAAATCAATCTAGTTACTTTGAAAGCTGCTCTTATTTTTATTAAGGAGAGTGTACTTACAATTATCTGTAATCAGAGGCCTCATTCTCTCAGAAAGGGAACCCATTAGTCTGCAAATTTCATGCCTTAAAATTGCCCTTTGAGTGAGGAAGCTTGTTCATAAATACACACCATTTTGGCTATTTTAAGAAAAACAGAAATCTAATTTGCCCCTTAGGTTAATTTACAATCATCTGTTAACTTCTTTTAAATCTTCTCTGCATAAATAGGGGCCAGGCCTCTTGCTTTGTAGGTGTAGGTGAGGAGCTTCTTAATTATTCCAGGGAAAGGAGGTTGCTTAAAGAGTAATTGGTATAGATTATTCCACTGTATTTTTATTTTTTTAACTTTTAAAGTGAATTTTCAATAAGAAAGTTAGATAAATTAGATGATTTTTTTCTTCATGCCATATGGCTATGTATAATAACAGAAGAATCACTGGCATGTCTGCCAAGGGTGATTTTACACACACACACACACACACACACACACACACACACACACACAGTCTTCATTAAGTATTCCTGATTCTTAGGGGAAAAAACAATTGAAAAGCTTTAAATAAAAGAAAGCAATTTTATTGGCATTTCAAAGAGACCAGGGGACAATAAGAGAAGCAGAAAGAGAGTTGAATAAATGGAGGAATGTGTCAGGCTTGGAGATGGGTGTATGTATGACTGGGTAACTATTGGGTTTCCTTATCAATGAGTATTTCATTCTGGGGAATTATATTCCTTAAAACAGGAACAATCACATTTTATTCCATGGGCAGAGGAGGTACTACATGACTCCAGACTTGTAATTTAGGGCTTTAGCATTCAAGTTAGCATCACTGATGAATTCATAACCCATTAAAGACAAAAAATAGACACTACCTCACAGCCTGGCTAATGACCTGTGTGCCCTTCCCTAACAGATGGCTCCACTTTCTTCTCTTTTACCTAGGCATTGGCCCTCTTTTATTCCTGCTGTATTCCTGTGTAATACCTTTTTCACACTTAAACATACTTCCTATTTATATCCACTTCTCACCACTGTCACAGCTACTGCTCTAGGCATCATATGTTGCCTGGGTTACTGTAATTGCTTCCTATTAGGTCTTACTCAACAGCATGTGGCCTTCTCTAAACAGTTCCCCTTACTTGCTTCTGTAGTAATCCCTTCAAAACACAAATCTTTATTCATAACCTCCTTTGCTAAGAAAACTGCAATGGGTTACATTGCTTTTAGGATAAAGACTATGGCCTACACTGCCTGTGTTGTCTGTTTGTCCAGCTACGTCTTTAGCTTCATTTCTGACCATGCTCCTCTTCACTCTTCCTCTCTAGTCACATTGGTCTTTTCCACTAGCATCCTTTTTCCTCCTGTCCCAGAACATTTACATGTGCTCTTCTCTCTTCCTGGAATGCTCTTTCTTCTCTTTACCTAGTTAATTCCTGCTAATGGTCCTTAACTTTGCTTAGAGTCTGTACCTCAGAGATGCCTTTCTTAATCACCATCCCCACCAACTCAGATCTCCTGCTTAGATGTTCTCCCAGCACTGGGTAGCTCTCCTTCATTTCACATTACTGGTGCAATTTTGCATTTTGAAAGATTGTAAAATTCCTGGCTCCCAACTAGAGTGTAAGATCCATGAGAGTAGTGTCTTTGCTCTTGTTCACCTATCTCTAGCACTTGGCACAGTGGTGGGCAGAGCAATTCTCTAATATCACGTGAGTAAATAAAACCACCTGCCTTATCTTGCTATCATACTTTATTTCAAGGAAGTATGTCTGGCAAAACATATGACAGAGCCACCAACTTGTAGCCCAAGCTCTGTTACCAAGTTTGTCTTTAGTCTCCGTGCTTAAATCCTTGTCTCAGTTCTCTGCCCAGTGTCCCAGGCCATTCCCGTTTCTCCATCTGGTCATCGCAGTGTCTTAAATCTTGCCTCTGGAAACCCAGTTCCTGTGTTTGCCCAGTGTCTTCTCTATACCTGAGGAGTTGGCTGTTAATGTTTTCTTCATTCGACCCCATGGTCAGTCCACCTCCCAAGCTCCCACAGCCTTTGTTGTGATATTTACCTTTTTAAAAACAACTCTTTAAAACTATAATTAAGCATGTATAAATGTCATTCACTGCTCTTCAATTAAAAAAATTCACTTTATTAGTGAAGTATTGAAAACTGTGACTCAAACTGAGTCAGAACATGAAAGAATAATGTTTCATAACCAGGAGTCCAGAGGTCTGCCAGGGTATAGGTGTGATGAGGTCATGGGCTCATGATGACGCCAATGTCCAGGGTTCTTTAGTGTCTGTTCTCTGCCATCAGTGTTTTCTTTACCCTAAGTCTGATATCTCTTTTGATAGAAAAATGGCTGCCAGTGTTAATCAGAGCCATGAATTTTTTGGTTCATGTCTAGTAAAATAAAGAGAAAGAGACACCCCCCCCCCGCCTTCAAGCATACAATATAAGTTGTTTCGTACAGTCTAAGTGTACCAACTTTGGTTACATTCCCACCCCCGACCGATAATAGTCTTCAGGGAATACAATGCATTTGTTGGCTTAAAAATTAATCAAGATGCCCTCTGGAGTTACCTGAATAAAGTCAGGGTTCTGCTAGCATGGAGGAAGGAGGGAGAGGATGTTAGGTGGGTAACAAACAGTACAAATAATTACTATGGGCAAAGGGCTGGGGATGACACCGAGAGAAATAGACAAACAGAACTTTTATAAATTTGGGGAGACAGATAAGTGAAAAAGTACAGCAAAAAGTCATGAATATAAAATAGAAGTATAAACCACAGGGAGCCCTTTCCTTTTGGGGCATGAGGGTGGGTGCAGGGTCAGGGAAATGGGTTTTGTTGTTTGTCTTATAGAGGCCTATTTGTGGTCGATACACCCTGCTCCTGCTGTTCAGTGGCCCTCAGGGAGGAGGGCCATTAGATGACCACAGCAAGGGTATTTAACCTTCTCTGTTTTAGATATTGCCTCCTTTGCCTTCCCAAGATAAATCTGAATGAAAAAGCTACATTTATAAACTGGGTGAAATGTAAGTAGTCCTCTACTGAAAGGTCTGGGTGATTTTGTCCAAGTCATACTGAGCTGGGGAGGAATTCAGGTCTAGCTACATTGTTCCCTAGAATCCTATAAAATGAGGCCCCTTTGCCTAAACCTTGAGGTACTGTCCCCACATGGAAGCGCATCTGTTTCCTAACTCTTCCTCCTCTTTTTCACTTTCTCTTTAACTTGTTCCCTGTAGGTGTCCTCAGTGCCCTTCTGTACTCCCAGATATATCTTGGCATGTCCCATGCTTTTCCCTTCCATTCTCTCAAATGTTTGAGTCTCAATTCATTTATTCTCTTCTTGTTTTTTTTTTTTCTTTTTCTTTTTTCTTTCTGCCAATTTCATTGCCTCCATTGTCTAATGAATGCCTGAACATTCTCTCCTGCTCAGCTCTGTTGGCCTTGCAGAGGGTAGGAGTGAGGGTGAGCCCATAAATGGATACAGCTGAGGTTAGGTAGAGAAACCATAAGGGGTTTCACAGCTGGCTTTCTCCCCAATCCTGAATTGCTTCCTCTTGATCAGAGCATTGATTTTTTTCTTCCACATTAAATAAGGACTTAATATTTTAAATATTAACTAAAATATTTAGAATATTTCTTCCTAATATTTTTCAGGAATGACTTGGCTTGCCTTCTCTGTCTTATAGTATAAGGCACCCTTACTATAAGCTTTTAATGAATGGGTTCATACCCAAAGTACTTCTCTTGAATCTCTAGGTTCAGTTCATGACAGTGAGAGGAGGATCGGAGTGGGAACTAGAAAAAATCATTTGTAATCTGGTAATTCTGGAAATTTCCAGGAAAAAGGTAGTGTTTGGACTGGGCTTTCAAGAATGAGATGTGCAGTTCATTAGAAAAGGTATGAGGATGGGGAGTTCTGGGGCTGAGAGGCCAGGGGATAGAAAACATGGAGGCATAAAATCGTATATTCTGTGTAAGAAAATTTGTCCTTGAAAGACTGTTAACTGCATTTTGATAATTTGGTGATTGTATCCTTAAATCTTTCATTTTTTTAAATCCTGTGTAAAATACTTCTTTGTGAAAATATTTTTAACTGAGTCTGGTATGGCAGTGTTCCCTCAATCTTATTTTTAATTCTTGACTTGGTTCTGTAGGTTGGAGTGACAAATTAAAGTGGGTTTAATTACATTAATTTTTCCGGTTTAAAAATAAAGGTAGGCGATGACATGTTATGAATCAAAATCTTAAGGGTGGAGATGGGGATTGGTGAGTGGGAGTACAAAGTAATTTTTGCTAAGGAGAATTATGGCTAATAAAGGATATTTGATTTTAGTTATGTCTTAATTCTTCATGTGCCAAATTAAAGTTCCAGGCAAAGAAATTAATTTCATATCCTGATGATTTCCCCAAAGTATCAATCATTACATGGTAATTCTCTTAAAGCCTGGGAATATAAAACTACATGTCTTCCAAATTCTACATATTAAAATCTGATTGTGGTTTATTTGCTCTTTTCGGTTGCCTCTCCTCCTCTCCTCTTGCATATCTAATATTTTTCTGCTAAATGAAATGAAGGAAGATAATAGACACCTTGCTCTTTGATTTCATGGAAAGAGCAATTAAAATACTTGTGGAAAATCTGTCACAATTCTTGTTTAGATTTGGGGAGAGTTGGAAATGTGTTCTGGCCTGACTTTTCATGATCATAGAACATGTGAAAGAAATGTAACTAAAATAAAAGGGAACATTTCCCATCTCAGGACAGTTTCTTGGTTCCATGTTTTGTACTTAAAGCATCTAGTTGGAGAAGTGGATACTAAAATAATGTGAAGCCTGTAGGTAGTTATGTTTAAGGCCTACCCGTTATTGGCTTAATGTTCTCTGAGATCATCAAAGGAAATTTTATCAAATTATGACAGGGGTCATTTGTTATTCTCTTGACCTCATAGCTTAAATCTTATAAAAATGTGTTTATATTCTAGCTTTATTGCCAATTATATTAAATGCCTGACCTACCCAGTATTGAATTTGGAAGGGATTTCAGCTATCACTTCGTTCATCTTCTTATTTTTACTCATGGGACAGGCTTAGAGAATTGGGAGTAATTCCAATTGCATTTTGAGGAACAGGTTTAGAAGTTAGGAAATATAATAATTGTTTTAAGTTTCTTTGGTGTAAATCACAGTTCTCCTTTAGACAAGATTAGACTTGAAAAATAAAAAAAGCAGCAAGTGCTGCTATGAACATAGGGGTGCATATATTCTTTCTGATTGGTGTTTCAGGATTCCTAGGATATATTCCTAGAAGTGGGATCACTGGGTCAAATGGCAGTTCCACTTTTAATTTTTTGAGGGAACTCCACTCTATTTTCCATAGTGGCTGCACCAGTCGGCATTCCCACCAGCAGTGTACTAGGGTTCCCTTTTCTCCACACCCTCACCAGCACTTGTCATTTATTGATTTGTTGATGGCAGCCATTCTGACAGCTGTGAGGTGGTTTTAATTTGCATCTCTCTGATGATTAGCAATGCTGAGCATTTTTTCATATGTCTGTTGGCCATCTGTATGTGCTCTTTGAAGAAGTATCTATTTAGGTCCTTTGCCCATTTTTTAATTGAATTGTTTGTCTTCCTGGTGTTGAATTATATGAGTTTTTTGTATATTTTGGAGATTAACCCCTTATCAGATGTATCATTGGAAAATATGTTCTCCCATACTGTGGGTTGCCTTTGCATTTTGAGGAAGGTTTCTTTTGCTGTGCAGAAGCTTTTTAGTTTGATGTAGTCCTATTTGTTTATTTTTTACTTTATTTCTCTTGCCCTAGGAGATGTATCAGTGGAAATTCTGTTACATAAATGTCTGATTTTACTGCCTACATTTTCTTCTAGGATCTTTATGGTTTTGAGACTTATATTTAAGTCTTTAATCCATTTTGAATTTATTCTTGTATATGGTATAAGTTAGTGGTCTAGTTTCATTTTTTTGGCATGTATCTGTCCAATTTTCCCAACACCATTTATTGAAAAGACTGTCTTTACTCCATTGTATGCTCTTGCCTCCTTTTTCAAATATTAATTGACCATAATGGCATATGTTCATAACAGCACTATTTACAATAGCTAAGATTTGGAAACAGCCCAAGTGCCCATCAGTAGATGAGTAGATAAAAAAGCTGTGGTGCATTTACACAGTGGAATACTATGGGGTGGTAAAAAAGAAGCATCTCTTACTTTTTGAGACAGCATGGATGGACCTGAAGACTATTATGCTAAGTGAAATAAGCCAGTCAGAGAAAGACAAATATCACATGATCTCACTTATACGTAGAATCTAAGGAACAAAATAAATTGATGAACAAGATAGGACCACAGACATGGAAGCATGAAACAGACTGACAGATCTCAGAGGGAAGGCGGGAAGGAGGGTGGGAAGAGTTTAACCAAAGAACTTATAAGCACAAATGCACAGCCCATGGACACAGACAATAGACAGGTGAAGGCCTGGGGTCGGGGGAAGATGGGCGGAGGAGGGCAAAGGAGGGAAGTGGGGGACATCTGCAATACTCTCAATAATAAAATAAACTGAAAAAAACCCCACACCAATAAGTGGAAAAATCACTTAGTAGGATTTCATAAATTTGTATTGAATAGTTGGAGCCGCACCTCCTATAACTGAAAATAATCTGCTTGCACCTAAGTAGAAAATAAGCATTGTACCTTAAAAAAAAGCAGCAAGTAGACCTGCAGGCTAAGGAAGTCTAAAGGAATATTGCCAACACTAGGAAAAGTTAAATTTCAGTGTAGAACATGGCCTTAGAGATGTCAAGTTGGGTAGCTGATATCCTAGGATGGATGGCTCTATGGGGTGGCTGGGAGAAAATGGCCAACCATAGTACATAGGACAAGGGTAAAATTTAGTTTTCAGAAATCTTTCTCTTTCCTATTAATCCGCTCCACTACTGCAATTCAAGAATGTTCAGCCCTTAATTTTTAAAAAAGATGGCCAGGTTCAGGCATGTTTTATTTAATGATATTGGCCTTCTCCCCCTCCCACCCCTAATAGCTGTAAAACAAATTGTTTCCACGGTGACTGGCATAATGGATTGAAAATATTCTCTCAGGGAAATTTTTTGGTCTCAACATGAAATACAGTACAAAACAAAAACTCTATACGTAGAGTAATCTATTGCCTTTTGGAAATTTATATTACATAAAACTAAAAATCATGTGAAATATTAATGACTTCAAGTCTCAAATTGCCAGAAATTATTCTCATGGGACTAAACTTATTTTAAGGAAATGATCCTTCAAATAAGCTTACCTGAAGGCCCTGTCTGTAGTGACAGAACAGTATAAAGGGGTGTTGCTGCATAACAAATTACTATAAACATAGTGACTTAAAACAAACCCATTCATTATCTCACTGTTCTGTGGTCAGAAGTGGGATGGGTTCTTCATTCAGGGTCTCACAAGGCTGAGACCAAGGTATTGGCTGTGCTGGAATCCTATCTAAAGGTTCTGGGTAAGGCTTTGCTTCTAATCTCATTCAGGTTGTTGGCAGGATCCAGCTCCTATAGTTCTGAGGTCCTTGTTGACTGTCAGCCAAGGGCCACTCTCTGCTTCTAGAGGTAACTGTATTCCTTCCCACATGGTCCTCTCCTGTCCAAAGCCACAAGGGTGCATCAAATCCTTTTCACCCTTGGGCTTTCTTTAACTTTCCCTTCTGCCATCATCTGGAGAAAACTCTCAACTTTTAAAGGGTCCTGTGATTAGATTAGGCCCACCAGGTTAATTTCCATTTTGCTTTATAAGGTAACATAATTACAAGTGATATATTACTGTATTTATGGGTTCTACCTACACTCAAAGGGGAGGAGGTTATACAATGATGAGGGTCACCAGAGGCCATCCTAAGAATTCTGCCCACCACAGGGAATAAACTTGGATATCTGGAACCCAAATAAATATTTTCCTTTAAAGTCCCAAGGCAGAGAAATAAGATGGCGGCATAGGTAACAGCTGTACTCACGGCCTCCCACAACCACATCAAAATTACAACTAAAATATAGAACCAGCATCACTCAGAAGCTCCTGAAATCTGGCTGAACAGAAGCCCCACAACCAGGGGACTGAACAAGCACTGAGAGCGGTAGGAGGGGCAGAGATGCGGGCGGGTCAGGGCTGAATCCCAGAGAGGCGGCTGCGGGCCCACACCCGGTACTGCGGGTAATCCCGGGAGGGAATCTCGGGGTGGAGGTTTCCCGGAGGAGTGAGGGGTCCCAGCCCCACACTGGGCCCCCAGCCCAGGGCTCCAGGGCCAGGAAGAGACGTCCCCACAACTCCGGGCTGTGAAACCAGCGGGGACTGTCCCTGAGGGTCGCGGAGGCTGCGGGAGCCCCAGCAGCTCCTCTAAAGGGCCCGGCACGGACTCACTCGGACTCTCCCTCTGAGCCCAGCGCCGGGCAGCAGCCTGAAAGGACCCGGGACACTCGGGGAGGAACTAACCTGACTGAAATTGAGGCGATAGGTGGAGGAGCAGCTTTCTCCCAGGCAGAAGGGCTGGCAGAGGCCATGGCTCCTGTGGCGAGTCCTCTCCACACACAGCCGGCAGGCGGGCGCCATATTTGAATCGCCAGCACCTGACTCTCACCTTTGGCCCTGCCCCGTGATTCCCGGAGGCCCCGCCCCTCCCCACCTGCAGCTCATCCAGGCCATTTCCAGGGGCTTTTCTGTGCAAGTGGCCTCTCGAGCCTCATGTTTAGGATTTTCCTAAAATCTCTCAAACAAGCAGCAGCGTGCCCCACATGGCTTGATAAGTGGCCCCAGGCTGGCACTAGCGGCAGCCTGCACTGGCTCATAGCTTGGCCTCTCCTGGGCACCTCCAAGCCCAGCACAAGTAGCAGCCAACTACGGTTTGCTGTGTAGCTCATGCTGGGTGGCCCTGGGCAAGGCACTGACAGAGGCTGACTTTACACCTCCAGGGAGGCCCCAGAGACAGTGCACCTTGTGCTCAGACTCAGCCGTGCTGGATTACAACCCTACCACACCCACGAGTTACACACTCAAGGGGCTCACTTGGTGAACACCAAAGGTCCACTGAAGTAAATCCTGCTCCATAGGAGTGTCTCCAGCACAGCAGCTCTTTGGCTGAAGTTGCAGCTGGTCCTCACAGCTGATTGGCTGGGGGGTTAATTCCTCCCAGTGACACCAACAGCAACCAAGGCTCAACTACAATAGGACAGTGCACACAGCCCACACAGGGAAGCACCTAGAAGGCCCAGCTCAGGGGACTGGGGAGGCTGAGCCACTGGACCCTACAGGACACCTACTGCACAAAGCCACTCTACAAATTCCAGGAGACATAGCAGCTCTACTTAATACATAGAAACAAACACCTGGAAGCAGCCAAAATGCGGAGATAAAGAAACGTCACAAAGGAAAGGACAGAAGAAATCTCTAGAAGAGGAACTAAATGAAATAGATCCAAGCAAGCTAACAGATACAGAGTTCAGAATTTTGTTTATAAGGATGTTTAAGCAGACTATTAGGGAAATAACTGAGGAAATTGATAACATAATAAAATACTAATTTGAAATGAAGGCTACATGAACTGAAATGAAGAATAATTTACAGGGAATCAACAGTCGAGTAGAGGATGCTGAGAATCAAATCAGCAATTTGAAACATGAGGAAACAAAAAACACCCAACCAGAAGAGCAAAAAGAAAAAAGAATCCAGAAATATGAAGATAGTATAAGGAGCCTCTGGGACAACTTAAAGAGGCCCAACATTCATATTATTGGGATGACAGAGGGGGAAGAAAGAGAGAAAGAAGTTGAAAACCTATTTGAAAAAATAATGACAGAAAACTTCCCCTACCTAGAGAAAGAAATCGACTTACAAGTCCAGGAAGCACAGAGGGTCCCAAGCAAGAGGAACCCAAAGAAGCCCGCAGCAAGGCACATCATAATTAAAATGCCAAAGGTTAAAGACAAAGAGAGAATCTTAAAAGCCCCAAGAGAAGAGCAGTTAGTTACCTACAAGGGAGCCCCCATACGACTGTCAGCTGATTTCTCAGTAGAAACCTTGCAGGCCAGAAGGGAGTGGCAAGAAATATTCAAAGCATGAAAAACATGGAACTACAACCAAGATTGCTCTACCCAGCAAAGCAATCATTTAGAATTGAGGTTCAGATAAAGAGCTTCACAGATAAGAAAAAGCTAAAGGAGTTCATCACCGCCAGACCAGCACTACAGGAAAAGTTGACGGGTCTTCTTTAAGAAGAAGCTAATGGACAAAAGAATCTGACGAACTAAATGGATCCAGAGAACATTGACGCATGCAACAGATGATCATATTTCAGAGGAAAGAGGGAAAGGGGGTGGAGGGTGGGAAGAGGTCAACCAAAGAAGTTATATGCATATATGCCTAATCCATGGACACAGTCAATAATGGGGTGAAGGACTGGGGAGGGGGTGGGAGCGAAGGGGAGGGGGTAATTGGGGGGAGAAAATGGGACACCTGTAATACTCTCAACAATAAAGATAAATTAAAAGAATAATAAAAAAATAAAATCCCAAGGCATTAGTTAAAAACTGAACAAATGTTAGATTCTGCATATTTTTATACCTAAACCTTTTTCTGTAGAACCATCCTTTTAAGAGTTTTAAGCTTGAAAATTTTTAGCCCAATTTAATTTTTAGTTTAGTATGTATTGCTTTCTGGTTATGAATAGACTGTAGTCATATATAATACATAATACATAAAGAATATAAATAACTGCTGTTTCTTAATGTTTCTGCCACATTTTATTTTAATATTTTTTCCTGTGCACATGTGTGTATCATATATTTAATTTTCAGTCATATTTTTGGCTACACTATATTTTTGCATCTTTTAGCTTTCATTATTTTTACATCATAATCATTCCTCATGTAACACTTTTCATAGGTATGCTATGCTATTAATAGTTGGATAATAAATACTGCCTGTTGATCTGTTTAATTTGTGCTTCTATTGATCTAGACTCGAGATCAATGCTAACTTTCCACAAAATGGAAGATATCCACTATATTTTGAAGATTCATGTTTCTACATTATTTACATAACAGTGAATTTTTTGCATAATGAGTTTTCTTTAAGTGGATACATACTACCTTTTTGTCAATCACACATCTGTATAGGAGGTAAGAAGTTCCCTAGTAAAGATTTAAACTTTTTCCTATGTTTTTAAAAATTTCTTTCTTTAGAAGGTTATGGTTGAAATTTTAATCAATCTTTGATTTGTTCTTGAATAAAATAGATCTGTTGCATAATAGAAAATTGAAATATGTAGTTTAAAGTAATCTCTACCTCAACTGCAAACAGAAAATAAATAAAGGAATAAAATTAATTGCTCAGCATCGAGTTGCATTGACATTTAAAACAAATTTATCTTTGTATTATGATTGTATTCTCCATTATTTGAAATTTTCAGACTTTTTCAGTTCCATTTTTTGTGGAGTTTCTATTGTCAAGCTATTTTTTTATTTGTTAAATCTTAACTTTATTAACCTCAAATGAGTACATTTTTAGTGAAAAAGTAGTTCCTTACAATACCCATGTGCTTTTATTCTTTTAAAGGATTTCTTTCTTTTTTTTTTTTATATCTTTATTGATTTCAGGGAGAGGAAAGGAGAGGGAGAAAGAGAGAAACATTAATGATGAGAGAGTCATTGATCAAGCCCGCAACCCGGGCATGTGCCCTGACCGGGAATCGAACCCCGATCGCCTGGATCCTAGGTCGACGCTCAACCACTGAGCCATGCCCGGCCGGGCTAAAGGATTTCTTATGTCTCACATTAATTTAGAAAATATTATGATGATATGGTTAATATTACTCATTATTTTATTCAACTGATAGTGTTCCAGATTTGACAGTTTAAACATTGTGAATCTGTAGTTGTTTCAGAAAACTTTGTGGAATCACAATTTTAATTGGACTGCCTACTCTATGAGTTTCATTTTCACTTTAGACTCCACTTGCTCTGGTTTTCAACTATGTAAGTCAGTAGATTAAGAGAACACAAATATATTTTCAATTCACAGTGACCTCACTCCTCAAAATAGATTTCCAATGGAGAAGAGGGAGAATGCTCTGATTCTTTTATCTAATTGCTTTTAGTTTCTGCAAAGGTTCTGTTTTGTCCAGGTGGCTTTTTTTTGGAAGCATGTTGTGCTTTCCAAATCTCTTGAAATATTTACAGATGATGAATCTGTAGCCAAAAACATTCAATAAACAGCACCTGCAGAATTTAGAATTTGTCTAAATTTGGAAGTTGGAACTGAGGACTGGTGGTTTGGACAGGTCTAGGAACTATGACTTTTGGAGCAGAATTTCAGATATTTAACATAAAAGTTTGAATAATATTTACAACCTAATTGCTAGATTTCTTTTTATACAGTATATTTTTGTCATTTTATTATAGTTTCAACCGTTTTTAAATGTAACATGTCAGGTTACCAATCTTTTTGGTAATTAAGAGATTCTGTAAATGTTACAGATTTGCAGAACTGTACCTTTATGTTAATGTGGAACTGAAAGTCAGGCTTCCCCAAAGTAGTTATGACCCAGCAGGGTCAGTTGGTCTTTGTCTCTGCTCTCATCCTCCAACCAGTGATGTGCAAGATGTTTAACAACGGGCTTGCAAAAATAAAAAAAGAAAAGCCCCGATTTGTAGCATTTGCTGATTTCCACGTAAATGCTTCCTACAAGGCTGATTTCAAGGTACCAAAGATTTAACTGCCAGCTTGCAATATTTCTGAAAATTTAATAATCGGCTGACGAGCTGGTATAATGAGCCGGTGTAATTATGAACTGCTATAAGTCTGCTACGGCACACCACTGTCTGAATCTGTATTCTCTCCTGACATGAACTCGCCTGTCTCAGACATTCACACTTCAAGAATTTTTATCTTTTATGCATCTCATTTTTTTAAAAAATGTTATTGTGTTAGGTTCATGGAAAAGCTGAAACTTTAAGAAGGTTTTCACACTTCTAATTTTCATGCAACAAAATTGTCAGTAGCAACTGCCTCCCTTTGAATGGGTCCTTTGCATTGAGAGCAAAGGATCCTATTTTTAGTGAGAAAATAAAATTCATTATTCATTCACCACACTCCACCCCTGGAGAAGTAAATGAATGTGTGTGTGAGAGAAAAAAGGGAAGAGGAATTTTAAATTAAAGATAAAATTTAGTCTAATATTATTTATTTCACTTAAAGCATTTACATGACCTTCTGACGTGTAGGTACTTTGCTTCTGGCAAAGAGTAGGTTCTCAAAAAGGTGCGCTGAAGGAACGAGAAGGCTGCTTGCCTGGCCTGAACATGGAGGGTCACTTAGACTCTTCGAGAAGTTACAGGAGCTTTCTGAGAATGTTTTACTGAGAGGTCTTATGATAGTGAAGCAGAATAAGAGAAAGAAAATGATGTGAAAATGGCATTATCAGCCTTCTCTCATTGCTCTTGTAATGGATTAGACCTCTAAATGTTCTGGGGCTTCAGTCCTCAACTGTGCTTAATTAGGCCACATAAAAGCAAAGGTCGTTGTGAGTGAGAAGTTTTGAGCCTTTTAGTCAATCCTGGTTACGTAAGCTAGCAAGAGAGAATGAAGAGCACCTAAGTTTCCATTCTTTTGTCTTTACCAACATGCCGTTTATTTACTAGTATTTTTTGCCCCCTTGAACTAGTATTTTTGTGTGGTTGTGATTTAATTCATCCCGGCTCCCAGAGACACCTGATTGTATTGCAAGGACCTGTCCAGGAACACTGACGGAGCTCTGTGGTCATCAAAGTCATGGCTAACATATAATATAGTGAAAATATGAGCCCCTTTATATCCTCTTAGGAAGATAAAAATAATTATTCTTGGGATACAGGTAGCTCACTTGTTTGCTGAAGCTGTGCTTTCACCATGATTATTTAGTTTTTTCTTACAAATTAAAATTCAGTGAAAGTGGAATTTTTTGGTGCATTTAGTATAATGGGAAAACTTGAAGTTATGTTGGCATGAAAAAGTTTAGAAATTCTTATTGTATTTTGTTCCCAGAAACAGTTGCACATGCCATCAGAACTGGGTTGATTCTTGGTTACTGAAACATGAAAATAGTCTGTTAATTTCCCTCTTTTCCTTGGGCATGGTTATAGAGTCATCAATTCAGGCCAAAGCAAAGGTGTTCTAATTAAATCTGAGGGAATAATTAGGTTATTGCGACTGAGTAAAGGTTGGAAACAAATAGAGCTTGAAATCAAATGTCATCATATGGGATATTGAAGTTGTCAATATGCATGTAATATTGTTAAACTTAGAAGAAATTTCACATATTTAAAACTCATAAAAGTGGCTAGTCGCTTTTAACAGGTTTATTGAGGTATATGTGACATGCAATAATGTACACATGTTTAAAGTCTTAAATGTGATATAACCCCTGCCCCGACTGTCCTCAGGCGACATTGCAATTTGAATATTCTCGAATTTTATATAAATTAAAGTCTTTTTGTTTGCATTCTTTATGTATTCAAGCTCACTAATATTTTCTTTTGTAATGCCTTTCTGCAATTAATTCCATCCAAATTATTTTTTCATTGTAGACACTTTAATTTTCAATTCTAGGAACTTGATTTGTGTCTCTTATGTATCTTTACGTGTCTAATTAACATGTGTGATTTTTCTAGATTTTGAACCTAAAATAACTTCTAATGTTTTTGTCTACTAATTCTATTATTGGTGTCATTTCTACGTTGGTTTTGACTGCTTAGTCTTTTTCTCCTCAATATGGATATTTTTCTTCTTTGCACGCATCATTGTTTTTGATCGGATGCTACCCATTGCGATTTTTTTGGTCTGACGCCGTCGCATTCCACTTTGTTTGGGTATGCCATTAAGTTACTTGGAGGCAGTAGCACAGTCTTGGTTTTAAGCTTGGCTAGGTGGGAACCAGAGCAGCCTTCCCTCTCTCTATTCTCTTCATTTGCGGAACCCCCGTTCATCCTTTAAGACTCAGTTAAACATTACATCGTTCTGGACCTTGCCAGCATGATTTGTATCATCTCTCACTTCAGTTACTAAGCTCTACTCTCTTCTTAACACTGTACTTTGAGACAAATTATTTCAAAGGTTACTTCTTTCTTGAAATGACCCTAGCCAAAGCAGAATTAAATCCTCATTGCCTTGGATACTCTGCATGAATTCTAGTACAGCATGTGTGACAGATGTTTTTTTTGCTTATTTGTTTGTTTTATGCTTCTCTCCATTTATTAGACTTGAATTTCCATGAAGACATTGAAGATCTCCCCCCCCCACCCCCCCGTCTCTTGTGATTTCAAAGAATGGTACTTGGCATAAAGTAGGGTACTAATAAATGTTGGGTGAATAAACTTAGTGTTCTTAGCTTTTTTATATTTCCTTTTGGATTAGGTATATAAGATCATAGTTTAAAAAAAAGTAATTAGTTTTTCTTTAAAACTTTATTATTAATTTATAATTTAATTGGACTATTGTCAAGTGAGTGGCCTATATATTTTACCATTTAAAAATTTATTGAGTTTTTCTCTGAAGCTGATGCTGGAATTAAAAACATAAATTTTATAGAGTTTTCAAAATATCATTTACTTTTTATATGTAGTCAAGAGATGATTGAAAGAATAATGAATTCTTTGTAGAAAACATAGCATGCATATGTGTTTAAAACATTATTAATTGTCCTTAAATATACATTTACTTATAATGCCATAAGCTAACAGGAGTATATCTCCCAATATACTTATGATTCTGTCAATTTCTCCATATATATATATATATATATATATATATATATATATATATTAGGTTTTGTTTGATATGTTTTTAATGCTTTGATATTTAGTCCATGATGGTTCATGTCTTCTACCTTTTTATCGATATAAAATGACCACCTAATCTTATTTATTTGTTAGCTTTTATTTTTTTGGCCTGGGACTCATATGTTAAGATGACTATTGACTGAACTTAAGCAAATTACTGCCTATACTTAGGTGATAGAGAGAAGTTACCTAAACTTGGAAATGTGATTAGCCTATGAGTATTAAGTTTTAAAATAGTCATAATAGTTTAAAGCAGTGATACAGAAAGTCAAATTAAACAGAGGATGACTTTCTAGTTAGAACATCCTTATTTTTGTGTCCTTAATTCTGATTCATGTTTTATTATTCTGGAGCACATCTCAAATCAGAGTTTATGAAATAGTTATGTTGGGCAATAATTTACACTGAAAAAACATGTTTAACTTTAGTAATGTCTTTTCTTGTGTATTTTTGCAGATCATTAACTGCTTTATTTAACAGCTTAGCAGAGAAGCCTAGAGCGGAAATGTTAGAAAACAATCAATGATTCATTGAAAATGGAATTGAAGCATCACTAAAATTATAATGAACATGTTGGAAAAGATTTTGTGATGGGCACAGAATTTACTTATTACTTTTAGTGTATCTCACTGTCACATATGGCAAGGTACATTTGGACCAGATTTAACAAATTAGTCAATGTTTGATTTGGCTGATTTGGTTTCTCTATGGTTCTGAACTTAAAAATAAATACTCAATGAAATCCAATAGTAGCACCTTATACTACTTTATATTAGTTCATTAGAGTACTATGAGCTGTTAAATGTTTTTTTTATTAAAACAGAATGGAATAAAGTATTTTTTCTTATTGACAATAATCTAAGAATAAAAAAATGATGCAAATATCTCTATTTTCTCTAAATTAGCCAGTAATTTTAATGAGCACTTTAAAGTTAAAAAAATTGTAATCATAGTAAATAGTCATCTCTGTGTCACAGTGTTTTCCTACTACTCTAAAACCACTTCTGTGAGACCTTCAAGTCATACTCTGTAGATCAATTGTCAACTTTTTTTAATCCTCACCTGAGGATATGTGTTTTTTTTTTTAAATTGTTTTTAGAGAGAGAGTAAGGGTGAGGGGGAAAGAGAGAGAAACATTGATGTGAGAGAGAAACATAGATCAGTTGCCTCCTGTGCGCACCGACAGGGGATCAGACCTGCAGCCTGGGTATGTGTCCTGACTGGGCATCAAACTTTCGATCTTTCAGTGCACTGGGTGATGCTCCGACCAACTGAGCCACACCGGCCGTGGTGGATCAGTCATTTTTAATGCCAACACTTGTCAAGAATGAAAAGACCCGAAATTTGAGATGTGATGTAAGAAGTAGAAGTTGATTAAAAAGAACAAATATATACAAACAATAGTAATTAGGTTTAAGGTAACCCAACTCTGAAATATAGTCACAATTCTCAGAAAGAATAAAGGCAAAAACTCTGAGTAAATAATTGACACAGGTCATGCATCAAAGTCTATGTATTATGCACTTAATTCTACAGAGTCTCTAGGCTTTCACTTAGAGGCTGTTTCTGCATTAGACAAAGCATTAACAAATATTTCAGAAGTTGGTAGAGTTAATACATTGTCTAAAGAATTAAGAAAAGATAGTGGCTAGCTTGACAACAAGCGAACAGAGAGAACCGTATAAATGTAGATACCTAAATTAAAGGTGTGTTTGTTTGGGCTCTTCAGTGCACTGCAAGAACTTTTAAAACATGCAATAGCTGACTATTTAGTCAGGGGCACTCACCTCTTCTCCCTTAGATTGCCAAATAAAAAAATGACAACAGCCAACGCAATAATAGCCATCGGTGTGAAAGAATCAAACTTATACCTATTTTTGTTTGTCATATTGGCAAAAATATAACATTTTTTGGTGTGCTGCAGGATTTTAGTAGTTAGTTTGTGTGTGACATGAGATGAAAAAGGTTGAAAAGAGCTGGTGTAGGATGATGTCCTCTGAGAACATTATATTATTTTACAATATATATTATAACATAATCATTTATAAAGATTACCCTGAAGCATGAAGCAGGACTAATAGGGAGAGGATTAAAAAACATTAGCATGGTTTGGAAAAATCTGCCTTTGTGGTTACTCTTGCGCAGGTGGGTTGCTGGAGAAGTGCGCCGGTGCACATGTGTATTCACCTGGCCTCTTCCTGAGCAGCGTGCGCTCTGCTTAGTAAGTCGTTCCACTGTGCTGCAGTTTGCAAACTTTCCCGCTGCCTTCACCCTTTTGGAGCCCAGTCAGGTGGAAACAGACTGGGGTTTGGTGACTTATAAATAGAGATGGGTCAACAGATTCCATTAATAGCAGAACTGTCCTCAATCTTTGGCCAGGACTAAGATGAAATCATAACTTAAAATTTGTAAATATGGACAAATTTAAAGGCTAAAATAGAATAGCAAAAACATATATACCTTTATGCTTCTAATTATAGAAGAAAGAATTTATTTGTTATATCTGTAATTTGATTTGAAAATATATACTTCTTAGTGTAACTCATTGTCTCCTGTATTGATGTTTTATTTTAAGCAATATAAATTCTTTTTAAAATTAAATTTACTGGGGTGACATTGGTTAATATTACATATGTTTCAAATGTGCAATTCTATAATACATCATCTGTATATTGCATTGTGTGCTCACCACCCAAAGTCTAGTTTTCTTCCCTCATCATATATTTAACCTCCTTTACCCTTTTCAACCAAATTCTCAGTATATATTTTTGTACCACTGGGTATGGAACACCACAAACAATTTTGTACTTGAGCTCTGGAGTGACTGGATTTTTAAAATTAGAGAATGAAACCTCATTAAAATTTTAAGAAACATTTAAAAACATAATAGGGAATGCTTTAAAATTATGTTCATATATTGTGTAAACCAACAGCTATTATAGTACATTTTACTAGTAAAATAAATAAATTGTCTTATTTGATGCATATTTTAATATATTACACAATGTAAACAAGTAAGAATTATAGGTCATTCCCTCTCCCCCACACTTATACACATACTTTTGAAACTGAGACCCAGCATCCTTTTGTTTTGCATTGTGTTGTATTGGGGTGTTCTCCCCAGCAATTAACATAGTGAATACTCAGCTTTTACTAAGAGTTCAATAAATATTAGTTAATTGATTTAATTTTATTCTAGAAAGCATTTGCTTAATGAGATAGGTAAGTATCTTGGTAGACTGAAGTATTATTTTAAATCACCAAAACTGGGGTGGGATGTTTTGAGATCATCTAGTTTCAATTGCCTCATTTTACAGATGAGAAAACAGAAACACTGAAAGGTTGAGTGAGTTATATTTAATGTAAAAGCCAGTTAGTGACAATACAGAACTAACACCCAAGTGCCCTGCCTCTTAGCTTCATGTGTTTTTTTACCCCATTGTATACTACTCTGGAGTTTTCACGTTGGTCAGGCCCAAATTTGGAGACTTACCTGTAACCATTTATATATTGGAACCATGACAGGTTATGAGTAACTTGGTGAAACGAAAGCTATTGCATGGCGCCACTTAGCTAGAGTATCATCAGTTCCATCAAACAAATGCAGTAGCGATTTAGTTTCCTCATGGAAGCTCTGGCAACAGTGTGAAGGTCATTATGCTTCAGTTTAGGCTATTTTTTTCTAGTTAAATGATGCCTTAAAATTTCCCCGCTGTGGGTTGGCTCACCTTTACACAGAAAAATGTACTGGTAATTGTGGTTATTTTACCTTTGCTTCTGAAACTTTTGGGTGCTGGCTATACTTGAACTCTTGCTGGTAACTTTAGCAAAAGGATAATGCTGTGTTATGTGAACACTTACATATCTCTTTAATGATATATCCTCTTTGGTGAGCTTGCCACTGATTTGAGAAAATTTAAGCCATCTATGCTAATTTTCTTGACCTCAAAATTACATATCCTTCTAATCTGATTACAATTCAATTAGGCTATCTAACTGAAATGAAATGCTAATTTATGTGGACAGGGTGCTTACTAAATCTTTCAAAAATATTTGATCTTTTCTTTATACCACAGTATAGTACTATGTTCCCACAAACACTTTTTAACAGATATTTGTTGATATTCAAGGAACCATGAGTTAATACTTAGTTTGAATATTTTCCTCAACCAATAAAATTCCATTCATTTTCCTGTGTATATTACAATTCCTGAGAGTTCAGCCTGCCTACTAATTCAGTTACTTATTTAAATAGTGAAATGGCTTCTTGATAACTTCTTTAATTATTTAGCTATTTAACAGAGCTCAGTCTTCTTACCTAGAAAATAGTGATGTTAAAACTTAGCATTATTTCTAGTTAGTGATAATAACCTAGAATCTCTGGCAATGCTTTCTCATATTTATATTCAACTTGTTTTCTTTACCTTTGTGTTACCTCAGTTCAAAATTCAGGGCCTTGAAATGTTGAAATAGACTGTCTTTAACCACAAAAAGCACAGCTTAGCCCTAGACTCATTTATTTTGAATTAGGCGAGGTTGGCACCATCCCTGCATAGATGAATGGCTTTTGACTAAATTGTGTTGTGTTCTCCTCAATAGGAAACAGCTTTTTTCCCCCTCTGAACAAACACTGTCACTTTTATTACTAATCATTAATGGTTAGACATGAAGCTGGCTGTTCTCTTAATGTTACCCCCGTGATTACATACTCATTTACTGTGTGTGTATAACAAATAGGCTCTGTGCCTTGTCTACTTGTGATCATTTTCAGATAACAATCTGCAGCCAGATTGTTCCTGAACCCTGACCCTATGATATTGCTTGTGTGGTATTGTCCTGTTTGTTAATTCATTCCTTGATCACATAGCTCTTATGCCTAATACATTTTCATCACACTCTGTGGCAAACTTCCATTATCCTTATAGCCCAAAGCTCATGTATTTACCTTCGTCAGAGTCACTTTAGTAGCAACTACATCAGCATGTAGCAATACAGGAAAAAGGTTCTTAAACAAGATGGGGGAAGGAAATGCTGGGATATATTCTGAGTTCTTTATATCCTAGAGACTTGCCAGCGAGAGATGGCATGTCCACTAAATCTGTTCACAGCCAAGTGTTTTTAGAATCTTGGACTTTTCTTTTTTGAAGTTCTACATACTGAGGATCCATTGGAAAGCTAATAAAACAGATTGCCTGTAAGAGAGTCAATATAAAAATAGTCTGCAAGAATGCATGCCACCATCTGTGTTGTCTTATCTAGAAATTGTATCCTTGTCTCAGATTGAATTTCAAATTATTATGCCTATAAATATTAATTGATGGAAAGAAATTATAAAAAGTATGAAAGTGTCTGTGAATATTATATATGTATACATATATATTTAACACATGCTCAGTTTTGGATGATAATTTCTGTCTTGGCAGATAACTTCAATTTGAAGTCCCCTTTTGAAATATGTATTAATCAAAGTACATATAAGAGTATAAAAAGTATTCTCTTTGTGATAGCAGTTTTGTAAGTCAAAGGTTAATGATGGAGACATACATCAACAATAGCATCCTCAGTGACTCACAGAAGCACTCAGAAGTGCATTTTGCTTCTGGATAACATATGAATGTGTACGTGATATATAGCTAGCATATACTAGGGTATTAGAATAGAAGTAGACATTATTTATTAAGCAAAAGAGAAAAAGTTGGGCTGACATGATATAAAGGAAAATGCTTTACTTGACTAAAGTAAACTAATATTTAATGGAAAACAGGTAAATGCCTCTTTTTTTGGTGAGAAATCAGTAATAATGCATTTCAGAAAGTCTCTTTGGCTGGATTTGTTGACATTGAAGCTCTACGCTTGGAGAAAATCTCTCTGCAAACCTAGTTACTTAGTACTTATTATGAGTTTTCCCCTATGTTTTTGTAATTAAAATCATTTTCTTTAGCATGCTATTTGTAGGAGGGAAATATTTGAAAAGGAAGTTGGTAATCCCCTGGTCTTTTTTTCACATAATTTAATTTCCTACATTGTGCAAAGTACTTTTAATTGGGCAACTTAAGAAAGATGGTTTTGGGAGCAGTGGAACAGAACAGTAACACTAGAACACCCACAAAGTCTTTTTCAGTTGTTTAAATGGAAGTAGCTAAACCAAATTAATGGTTAACTTTTCCCCTTCTTTATCTTTTCACCTACTATCATGATTTTAATGAACTGTTAGCTTTCTGGTAGACTT
The DNA here is from genome assembly GCF_054644295.1 of Miniopterus natalensis. Classification (NCBI taxonomy): domain Eukaryota; kingdom Metazoa; phylum Chordata; class Mammalia; order Chiroptera; family Miniopteridae; genus Miniopterus; species Miniopterus natalensis. The sequence goes on along the minus strand of NC_142087.1, from coordinate 42,094,721 downwards.
AGCATGGGTATAGTAGTCAACAGGTCCCTATTGGGTGTTGACTCAATTGTACTCTACTTGCATATAATCCTTCAAAAGAGGGACAAAACCCTTTTACAATAGTTTTATATCAATGGCATGTATTTGTGATTTGGTAGTTGTGTGAGAAGACTGTGGTTTCAGGGCAATAATGTCTCCTTAGAAAAATAACTTTATGGTGTAGTTTACTCATGATACTGAAACTTAGGGATGAATCATGTAGAACATCTAATCTAACAATTCTCTACCTTTCCTGTCACAGCACATTTGGAGGATATGCCACAGTCATATCAGTAACAGTGGTTCAATATAGCAGTTTCCAACAGAAGGGAGAAGTGGGCATGGTCTTTAGGAGTAGTCTGAAAGTACCCTGGGGAGACAGCACTCTTATTTCAAATCTCTGAACCAACACTCTTATTTTAGAGGGGAAGGAATTGGGTGCAGTAGTCTATAAACTTGTCTGTATTGTTTACCATATCCCCCTAAAATTTTGCACAGTAGTTGCTCAGTAAATATCTATTGAGTAAATAAAGATGATACTGGGGTCCAGAATGGTGGGTGATTTGAGCAAAGTCAAATGGCTAGTACTTTTTTAAAATATAAAACATTTTATCATATTTTATTTTCAATTACAGTTGACACATGTTATTAGTTTCAGGTGTACACCCTAGTGATTAGACATTACATAACTTACTAAGTGATCATCCCAATAAATCTCACATCCATCTGACACCATACATAGTTATTAGAATATTATTGACTATATTCCCTGTGCTGCACTTTACACCCCATGACTACCCTGTAACAACCAATTTGTGCTTCTTAATCCCTTCACCTTTCTTGACTATCCCCCCAAACCCCCTCCCATCTGACAATCATTAAAATGTTCTTTGTATCTATAAGTCTGTTTCTGTTCTGTTTGTTTGTTTATTCTTAGATTCAATTGATGTATTTGTATTTATTTCCATTTTATTGTTCATTTTTTTGATCTCCTTCTTTTCTCCTTAAAGACCACCCTTTAACATTTCATATAATACTGGTTTGGTGATGACAAATTCCTTTAGCTTCTTCTTGTCTGGGAAGCTCTTTATCTGCTAGTAAGTTTTATGGCTGGGACGTCTAATTGCTTCCTTTGTTCTTTTGGTCAATTCTGTTCTGCTTTATAAGTCATGCACTTTCTCTCATTTAAAATTTTCCTTGTTAGCTGAGAACTCTAACAGCAGCAGCAACAAATACTGAAATAGCGCTTCCTAAGTGTTAGATCCTCTTTTAATCTTCACACCAATGCTATTACTATTAATAACACTAGGTACTAGTATCCCTAGTTTATAGCTAATGAAAATTGCTGAGGCATAGAGAGATTAAATCGCTTGATCGAGGAGACGCAGCTAGTAAATTCCTTTGTCTCTTATACTGACGTTATTCCAATATTCAAAGAAAATTTTTGGGACTCTTATCTGTATAATTCTTCTTAACCTGGTGTATATAGTTGAAGGCGAAGAGCTTTTCACTAATTTATTAATTTGTTAAATATTTATTGAACACATGTTCTTTGCCAGATAAGCACTAAGGGAAAAGAATGAATATGATAGCTCAGATTCTTTTTCTTTTAAATTCTCACCTGAGGATATACTTATTGACTTGAGAGAGAGAGAGAGAAAGAGCACTCTATGAGTTGCCTCTCATGTGCACCCCAACTAGGGATCGAACCTGCAAGCTAAGTAGGTACCCTCACGGCGAAGTGAACCCGCAACTTTTGGTGTTTGGGATGATGCTTCAACCAACTGAGCCACCCAGCTGGGACAATAGTTCCTAGTCTTAGGTAAAAGGCAGACTATAAATGGTTAAATTAGAACAAAAGTGTTATTATAAAAATGTTTATTTATTCAAATATTTGAGAGCTTGTGGTGCATCCAGCACTGTTCTAGGAGTTTTTGGAAAATCAGTGATTAAGAGGCAGTGTTTTCCTTCAAGGAAATTTAGCTAGTGGGGTTGCTGGCACATAAGCAGTTAAAATAAAATATAATACATGTTATAATGGTGGTATGCATGAAGTTCACCAGGAACATTAGGATGTTGTGCCCAACTCCTCCAAGAACGTTCAAAGCCAATTTATTTGTGGGAATGATGTTGAATTCTGTCCTGAAGGAGAGTTAAATTTCCTGGGTAGATAAATTAAGAAAGAGAATGCCAAGCAGAGGCACAGAACTGTGACAGCATGCGTATTGCTGAGGCATGAAGGTGGAGAAGCGAATGAAGGTCAGGTTATGAAGAATCTTACATACCATGTAAAGGGCCTCTTCTGCTTGGGTCACTATCCCCTAGGATCCTGATTGTACCCTCTGAGTATTTTGGCTTTGGATTTCTTCTAAGCTTGACAACTCTCTCTGCTTACTTCTCTTGGCCTTGATTGATCTCGGTCATTGTCTCTGGCCCGTCTGAAACTTAGTACATTTTGTTCCTTTTCTGCTTGGAGCTCCTGAATATAGGCTGGACATCTTTGAATTCTCCAGGAAGTAAGAGATTCACATGCATGGTGACTAGGAGAATTCTTTCCTTATGGGAAGAATTTATTACCTGGGAATTGCATTGTTTTACTACACAAAGTATCTGCTAGATCACTCAATGTTCATTTTTTGTCGCAATTTCTGTTCTTACTTGAGTAATATTCTTTCTCTAACTAGGTAGTAGAATTTTTCTCTGTAGTATCGCAGAGTAGTAATACATACACAATCATCTCTGATAATTACTGAACAAAAATGATGGCTAAACATTCTTATGACAACAAAATTATGATGTCCATTTTCTTTCTCCCCAATATTTGATGATTAGAGTATTCACTCACTATCTTCTCTTCCTTCTTTTCTAGATTCCTTGCCACTCACTTTTACTAATATTCTACTTTTTCCTTTTAGAATGTCCCTTGTAAGTTCTGTATGATATTATATCCATGTTTTTAAAGTATTGTATGAGATTGTTTTTGAAATTTATGCTTAATTATCTTCTGTTGCTTTGTATAAAAACTGGGGCAACACTTACAACAACATGATGGACCTTGAGGTCATTATCTTAAGTGAAACAAGTCAAGAAGAGAAAGACAAATATTGTATGGTCTCATCCATATGTGGAATCTAAAAAAACTCACAGCCCACCAAACTCATAGATACAGAGAACAGATTGGTGGGTTGCCAGGGCCTGGGGGTGAGGGTGGGGGTATGGTATGGCAAGATTGGTAAAAAGGGTCAAGGTGGTCAAAAGGTATAAACTTTCAGTTCTAAAATAAATAAGTCCTGAGGGTGTAATGTACAGCATGGCGACTATAGTTATTAATATTGCATTGTATATTTGAAGGTTACTAAGATAGTAGATCTTAAAAGTTCTCAACACAAGGAAAAAATATGTAACTATGTGAGGTGATGAGTGTTAACTAGACTTATTGTGGTGACCATTTCACAACATATACATATATCAAATCATTATGTTGAACACCTGAAACTAATATAATGTCATATGTCAATTATGTCTCAAAACAAACAAAAAACAAAACCCCCAAACAAGGGTATCTAATCTTTTTGCCTCTAAACACTATTAGGTACACTATTAGGTACATTTTTGTGAAATTATGTTTTGGCATTTAAAAAGGAAGAGTCTTTGGTTGAGAACCCAGAGTAAAGTTTAGCAAATTTAATAAAATGTAGCTGAGATATAGATGTTTGTGTGCTTAGAATTTGGGGTTTGTGGTCTAAGGATAATAGATTTTACTTCCTTGCACAGTCAAAATTATAAAATTACATAGCTTTCTGGTAGGGTAAAGGTTTTCTAGATTTCCAGTTTCTGGATGGAGTTAGAAGTAGAATAAATTTGAAAAATAATACAAATAGGAATAGAATTATAAAAATTTCTATTCCTTTTCTGCAAAAGACAAGAAAACCCCCCAAATATTTTGGTCCTTGTTCAGAATCAGCATTTAGCGACGGGTCCACTCATAATTACAGAAGAATTCTTTTTGTCAGATCTATATAACAATAGTTAACTTTATTAAAAAACAGTTGGAAATACAAATTCTATTTTAAGCAGTACAATTTGGTGGAAAGAGCATTTCATTTCTAGTCAGATGTGTTAGGCTCTATTTTTGTTTGTGTAACCTTGGGAAAGTCTTTTGGTATGTCTGGGCCTTTTCTGCTCATCTGTGAAATGAAAGGTTACACAAGATGATTCGTATGGAATTTTTGCAGAAAAATTCCATAAATGTATCCCCCCCCCCACACAAAATAAGGTGTTGTTGTTGGGAGACACTACCCTGATGCCTCAGACCCCTTACAGGAAAACATAAAAAACATGAGGGTAATCTATTCCCTAATTTAGGTTTGACATAAATAATATAAACATTAAAAAAGAGTTTGCCTATCACCTTTGAGATTCAGTCAAAAAATGAAATATTTTTCCTTTTATATTTTCATTCTCTACAAAGTTTCTCAAGCTTTTTACATTTTATATTAAGGACTTAAAATATCTTACACTATTTTATTTTTTTGTATTTGTACTTTTGCTAATGAGAAGCTGCATGTTATTTATTTGCTATTAGTACCAAACTTTTGTTAAAAGTGCGAATTATTAGTACTGGGCTGTGAGGGTTAATGTAAACCCAGCTGCAACAAAATACCCTTGCTTTATGCCAAGATAAATTGTTTTGCAGTGAGAAGAATGGCTATGGGATGACTCTCACAGTGACATCATCAAAAAAATTTAAGGCTATAAATAACTGGCAATAAATGAGTCTATAAATAAGGGGACAATTAGTTAAATAAGTTTAAATGTATTTATGACTTTGCTAGGGTGATAGCATACTGGCATATCATATTTTTACTGGCTTAACATTTTCTAATTTAAGATGGAGGCCAAGTAAGAATATTGCTGCAGTGTCACAGTGTATAATTATTGGAGAGCCAGCAGCAATTTTTAAAGCAAATTTCACACTGTCTCTGAGACTGGTGTCATACATTGCTAGTTTGAATTAGTTTGTGAAAGTTATTTATATATATGACACTTTAATCAGAGATAGCATTCTATTAGTAAATTAAGCCTGGAAATTTATGCTTGCAAAGGTGATATAGCTATAAATAGGCATGTTAAGCAAAGATAAAATTTTACATTTTTATTTTCTTTTGTGGTAAATTACTTATAAATTATTTTCTACCTTTTATGTCTTTCATTAGGACCTGAAGATCAGCTTTCCATATCCACTGGAAGGCAAGTAGCATGATTTGGGCTTAGCTTATCCATAGGACCGTCCCTGTTTTCTCTTGCTTCCCACACCAACCCAAGTGAGTTCCATCAGGGTCTCCAATGCCAGTTCCTCCATTCTCACCCTTGACTCCATTTCTTATAATAATGTTCAATTAACACTTCGCTGGGGTCCTTGTGGTTATAAGAGGGGGACGCCCATATGTCTATCCTAAGCCACATAGGAAAGGACAAATGACAAGGATAATCCTAATATCCCTACTATTTTCCCTTCTTAAAGAGTACCTTAGACAAGACAGTGGCAGGCTGCTTTCTCAGGAATCTGTGCAGAAAATGAAGCTACGGTGGTAGGATCATGTCCACACAGGCAGGGCTTAGAAAATATGCTCGCTCAGCAGGCAGAGAGCTGGACAGAACAAGATTTTAATATAAACTGAAAACAAATAAATAAAGCTTGTTTAGAAACAGGATCTATAGACAAGGAAGGTTGGTATTTGGTTAGCAGGCAGAATCTGAGTGGGAATATAAAAAAGTAAATTCAAGCCAGGGGTTCTCGTCAGGACCACGGACAGCGCCGAGCGCCGCCCCCGTTGCGGGCGTCTGTAGACAGCTTCTGGCGGCAGGTGAACAGCGGCAGTTCCCGGCCCCGTGGGCACAGGCTTGCTAACGTGCTGGGAACCGTACCGCTTTCTGAAGTGGGTCTGAAGTTGATTATAATTAGTGAATGATCCTTTGTGTGCACTTTAGAGGTACAATAGTCAGTATAGTATAACTAGTGCAAAACTTGCAGTTTGAGGCTGAACAATTTAGCTTGGCTCAAGGACTGGTAAGATGTGATAACATCTTGTAGGCCTCTATGGAAATAGGGAAGCAGTAATTCATGATGGCTAAGAGCGCAGGCATTCTAGCTTAGGCTATCAGCTCCGCTTTCTCGTTATCTGAGTTACTTAGCCTTTCCAGGGCATGGTGTCTACATCATGAGCATACTCCATTTATAACACATGGGTGAAAATAATAGTACTGCAACTAGAGGGTGCTTGAGAGAATTAAATGTAAGTATGTATTATTACAACAACAACAATAATAACAGTATTAAAATTTGTAGCAGTATATGGTATTTACTATATAATTCTACTTATTTCAACAATCTAACTGACCACACCATCACATGGGCCTGTATGACTATGGTGTGTGTGTGTGTGTGTGTGTGTGTGTGACAGAGAGAGAGAGGGAGAGAGAGAGAGAGAGAGAGAATGAATGGTATAGTGAAGAATTGTCAAATTGTCAGAATTGTTTTGGAACCAGAATAGCTTACATTGGAATTTCATAACAGAAGCTTACTTCAGCTTGGGCAAGTCACTGAACTTCCTTGAACCTCTGATCCCTCCTCAGCAAAATGTAGGTAATATTTATTTTGAGAGTTACTATGAAAATTAGAGATGACACATAGCAGGAATTTAATAAATGGCAGCCATCATTATTTTTATTAAATTAATGCACTAATTCAGCCAGTCATTTGCACCAAGTTTGTTTATATGAAACATTCTCTTCTTTTATGGTTTTACCAGAGGTTAAAATTATTCCTTTACAGAGTCTTCTTTAATGAAGACTTAATGTTTTTAGAGTTTAGTTTATCTAATTTAAATATGTAAGTGCACATTTCCTTAAGTTTTTTATGATATTTTTAATTGAAATCTTAATAGTTGCTTCCAGACATTTCCATGAACCATATTCACAGCTTATTACTTTTTCAGGTCACATGACAGTATGCATTTGTATGTTGTAACTGAAAAGTCTACATGGCTGTTGAATTTAAGCAGAATGGTCTTTTCAATAACTTTTTACATTTTTGGAATGATTATGTTTAAAATGAACTTCTCCATTCCAGGGGAAACACATTTCCCTTGGTGGGATGAATCACTGTTGACTGAATCATCTCCTTCTCAGGGCGGAAGCTCGGTCTAGTGGTTCAAGCTGTGATGTGTGAGTCAGTTGTTCTGGTTCCATTCCCCTTTGGCTCTTTAATAGTTGGTTAAATCTCTTGTCCAAGGAGATGGCACCTCCCTATGTATACCTCACAGGGGGACTGTCAGAAGTGATGCATTTTTGCAAGGGAGAGTCTGGAATGGGATGATGGAGAAAAGGGAAAAAACATCAGTCCTCATTTAAAGCAACACATTTGGTCTTTACTTCTTCCCCTGGATCAGTGTTGACTTCAGAGATTTAGTGGTAAATCAGAAGTGGCTGAATATTGGGATTTCAATTGCAGACCAGAGGAGATAATTACCTATATAGCCCTTCTCCAATAGTGACACTGAAGTGACTTAGCAGGCAGTGAGGATTGATTGCTAATCTGCCTGTTAAAGCTTTTATTACAGTGGAGTTTTCCTTTTAAACGCCATTTAGCTAAACCTTTTCTCAGTATTGTTTCATTCTCTGACAGAAGGGGTATGCAGGGTTAATGGCAAACATATTGTTAGTACTTTATATTCCTCAGCAAGCTTTCAGTTTAAAACAGGCTGTAGATTCACATTTAGCATGTAGGGTAAGGAGAGCTTTAAAGCAAGCCGCATGTCATTATACAGCTATTTAAAAAAGAATCCATAAAAATAAGAGATTTTCTTTAAAAATACATCAATAGAATTATAAATTCAGCATTAGAATAAGCTAATCATTTATTTATTAAATAAGGATATGCCAAAGCACTATTCTAACTTTCATGATTTGATACATTGTTTGTTAGACTGTACAGGCAAGGCTTTAGGAGTCAGTTTGTGTACCTCCAGGTTTGTGTCAAATTATTGTTCAATTTTTCTCTAACTCTAGGCTCCTTGGAAGTTAAAGTGAATATTTCCCCCCCTCATGGTAGTTTTTCTACCTGTGTTGTTTGTGGAAGGGCCCTCATCAGAGCCTGAATTTATATCGTGTCTTAGTTTGAATTCATCTAGAAGTAGATCCTCAGACAAGGACTCGAATGCAAGCCATTTATTTGGGAGATGATTCCAGGGAATAGGAGAATGAAGAAGGGAGACAGAGAAGAGGTGGGAGCCACGAGCGTGCTATCAAGCAAGTCACTACAGTGTGCGCGGCGGCCCAGTCTGACTGGGGGCCTCTGGGGTACAGGCCGAACATGCTGCAGTTGTCCTCAGAGAGGGGCCAGGGAGCAGAAGGGTTTCTCCCCACCCAGCAGAGGGGAGGGCAGCCCTCTGGGCCTTTCACGCTCTCACACCGGCTCATGCAGAGGAGGGGACAGGTTTCCTGCGGCCTTCACCACGAGAGGTGGTGCCAGGGGACATGTTATATAGCTAGAAGTAGAATTACTGAATCAGTGGTAATTTTATGTTTAATCTTTGAGGAACTACCATACTGTTTTCCACAGTAGCTGAGCTATTTTATATTTCCCTCAGTGTACGAGGGTTCCAACTTCTCCACATTCTCATCAACACTTGTTATTTTATGTTTTTATTAAAAAACAATAGCAATTATAATAGGTGTGAACTATTATTCGCTCTCTTGAAATGTACTTTAACCTAACTTTATCTCTGTTCTTTGAACATCTTTGGTGCAGAACAAAGTACACTTTAAAATCTTTATATAAAATTTAGTTGACCTAAAATGTTCTTTTAGATGAATATTACTTTCTCTGTCATAAACGGATACATTATTATTATAGATAATTTAAAAAATAAAGATATATGAAGCAAATAACAAAATTCACCTGTAGTCTTATGAATTGAATATAATTGATGAAAAAGATATTTTATTTAATAAGTTATTAAAAATATTTATATGATGGTGATTATTTTTCAATCACAGTTTACATTCAACACTACTTTGTATTAGTTTCAGATGTACAACATAATGGTCAATCCCCCTGATATTTCTACAGCGATCCCCCTAATATTTCAGGTACCCATCTGGCCCCATACACAGCTATTAAAATATTATTGACTATACTCCCCATGCTGTACTCCACATCCCCATGTCTATTTTGTGATTACTAATTAGCAATTTCTTAATCCCTTCACCTTTTTCACCGAGCCCTCAACCCCTTCCTCTCGCAACCATCAAGCGGTTCTCTGCATATAATGGTGATTTTTAAAGATTAGATTCCAAAGTCAGATAATTGGAGTTAAATTCTGACTCAATATATGTTTGATTTTGGGAAATTTACATGACCTCTAAAAATCTCAATTTTCCTATCTGTAAAGACAGAAATAAAAACAGTAACTTAGGGTTGTTGTGGGATTTAAATGTTCATCATATAATGGTGTATTATCCATCAAGTTTCTACAGAGAAAAGCCTGAGGCCTGCCACAATATAATAGTCTAATGAGCAAAGAGGCATTAATAAAGATATTGCTGTAATGAACATATATAGTTGCAAATTAAGAAAATTCCTGGGAAAAAATAAAACAGAGTTCTAGGATAGCTTATAAAAAAAGCCTGACATAGTCAGGGGTCTCAGATTTTCCTTAAGAAGTGATGTTTGGAGGCATCTAAAGACTGAAGAGGCGTTAACTGGACAAATATTAGATAGGGGTAGTGGTAGGGGCGTAGTGTAGGCAGAGGGAAGAGTTGTTTTAATGATGGACAAAAAGAGAAGATACAATGAACATACAGAAGAAAAACATTAAATTCAAGATTTCAGAAATATTTATAAAAGGGGAGATATTGAGTTAATTGTTGAAGGAGGAGGAAGATTTTGCTGGGTAGAAATGGCAGGCAGACAGCACAAGTCAGGCAGGAGGAACATTTTCCAAGCTTTATTCAGATTCTTTAGGACTTGAATTACTGTTACTGGGAGTCTGAAGTCTGAAGAAGGAGCAGTGGTAGGTTACAGTGGAGAAGGAAGTGAGGCCAGATAATGAAGGATGTCAAAGCCATGCAGCAGCTGGACTCGTATTTGTGAACCACAGGGAGCTACTGAAGGAGTCATGGGGGCGTAGGACCACATTTGCATTTTTTAAATAACACTCTACAGGAAATGTGAGAAATGGATTAAGACTTAAGCTGAGATTGGAAGAGAAAAACCAATTAAGGGGACAGGGCAATATTATTTCGATAGTCCTTTCGGGAGGTGATGGAGACAGGATTGGAGCTGTGATTATGAGGATGGGCAGGATGAAGGGTTTGAGAGATGGCTAAAATAGCAGTTAGTGACCCGTGGGATATGGGGGACGAGGGAGAGAAATTTAGAATAATGTAAGCTTTCTGGCTTGGTGATTGGAAGGACTGGAAATACGTGGAGCAGGTGTGGCCTTTCCCTCCTTTTTGAACGTAAAGGAGGGAATGGAGACAAAGGATTTAAGTTTGGACATGTCGCCTATAAGGTGGTTGATTGAAGGCTATATATGAGTCTGGAGGTAAGGAGAATTTTCTGGGCTGGAAATAGAAATCTGAAAGATATTAATACATAGGTGGCAGGTGAAGCCAGTTGAGCCTGTTGGCCTTCAGCACTCTCCCTAAATGCTTGTCCTCCTGGCAAGATCAGTGAGGGCAAGGACTGTGCCTGTCTCATTCCCTTCTGTGAATCCAGTGTCTAGCAAGATGCTTGGCACATGGGAAGTACTTAAGTGATGTATGTTGATTGATTGAGTAAATGAATCAAGATTGTTCAGGAAAAATGAGTACAGTGAGAAGAGAGAGAGAGAGAAAGAGACAGAGAGAGAAAGGAAAGGAGAGTGAGAGAAGAGAGACAGAGACCGACAGACACAAGAGAGAGACAGAGAGATCAAATGAGATGAACAATTGGTGTTTTTCAAGAGCCAATTATTGATCTCGATCATTAATGTTTGTTGTATTTCCTTCTGTTTTTTTTTTTTTTGGTATCTAGTTAAAAAATTTAACATAGTTACCATTCCAGATATACAAAATTTATTTTTTCCGTTTACTATTTTAACACAAGCATGTTCCTTATATTTGAAATGTCTTTATTTTTTACTTACACTTCATTTCATTTTTGTAGGTTTGATAGCAAGTTCATAGACACTCATTTGCTGTATATATGGGGATGGTTTCAGAATCCTTATGACCTTGTTCTCATGCACGTGCTTGTTCACATGTGCATACAGTCATTTAAAAATGTGAAGGTATAGATAAGATTTGAATGTCGACCTTGTGGAGCTCATTGTAGGATGGAGGAGACAGATACACACACAATTAATTATAAAAAGAGAATAATAAATACTCTAATAGAGCTCTGCACTAAGTACCATGAATCTACAGTGAGGGAGCACCCTACAAACATTCACTTAAACTAAATGCCTGCTTCAGGGTAATATTTTAAATTAATTGCAGTTGTGTTCTCTTAATTTTGCATAAAATACAATTCTATTTTTGGATATTTTTCTTTTTAAGCTTTAGAGCACAGATTTGCTTACTTCTATGCTTAGAGGGAAGGGAAACTGGCATTTATTAATTACTAGCTATGTACCTGGCACCGCACTAGGAAAACTTATTATTGATACTTTTTGAATATATCTTTATTGATTTTAGAGAGAGGAAGGGAGAAGGAGAGAGAGAGAGAAACATCAATGATGAGAGTCATCATTGATCGGCTGCCTCCTGCACGCCCCCCACTGGGGATCGAGCCCGCAACCCCTGCATGCGCCCTGACCGGGGACTGAACAGAGATCTCTTGGATCTGAGGTCGATGCTCAACGGCTGAGCCATGCTTGGCTGGGCGGTAAACTTATTCATAGCATTTATTTTAATCATTTTCTTTATTTTTTTCCCCTTTTAAAGTTTATTTTTTAAATTAAAAAGTTTTTTCAATTACAGTTTACATTCAATATTATTTTGTATTAGTTTCAAGTGTACAACATAGTTGTTAGACAATCATATACTTTACAATGTGCCCCCCCGATATTTCCAGTACCCAACTGGCATTATACATAGCTATTACAATATTATTGACTGTATGTCCTATACTGTACTTACCATTCCCATGACTATTCTGTAACTACCAATCTGTACTTCTCAATCCCTTCACCTCTTTCATCCAGTCTCCCAAACACCCTCTTCTCTGGCAATCATCACTCTGCTCTCTGTACCTATGAGTCTGTTTCTGTTTTGTTTATTCATTTATACTGTTCTTTATATTCCACATGTAAGTGAAATCATATGGCATTTGCCTTTCTCTGACTGACCTATGTAGCTTAGCATAATGCCCTCTAGGTAACCCATGCTGTCACAAATGGCAAGGTTTCATTCTTTTTATGGCTGAGTAATATTCCATTGTGTATATATATGTGTGTGTTGTGTACTACAGCTTTTTTTTCTACTGTCTATTGATGGGTACTTGGGTTGCTTCCAGAACTGGGTTATTGAAAAAATGCTGCAATAAACATAGGAGTACATATGCACTTTCAAATTAGTGTTTTGGGTTTCTTTGGATCCATAAGTGGAAGTGTTAGGTCATAAGGCAGTTCCACTCTTAATTTTTTGAGGAAGCTCCATACTGTTTTCCCTAGTGGCTGCACCAATCTGCATGGGGGTTCCCTTTTCTCCACACCCTCGCCAGCACTTGTTTGTTGATTTGTTGATGGTAGCCATTCTGACAGGTGTGAGGTGATACCTCTTTGTGGTTTTAATTTGCATTTCTCTGATGATTAGTGATGTCATTATTTTCTTTAAAATAGCTGTAGTTATTATTGTTTGATAGAAGAGTAAATTAAAGCTCAGAAAAGTTAAATTATCTGCTCCCAATCATGTGAGTCATAAGTAAGGAATTCAGGGAATGAGTATGCAAATCAAAGTCTGCCTAATACAAAAACTTGTGCTTTTATAATATTCTAAGTATGTAATTCAGTCTGATTCTTAAAGGAAACTAGAACCTTAAAAAGAAACTTTTGTATATGTAGAACATCTGTATACCAATATTATATTTCACATGTAATGTTTAAGTGTTATAATGCCCAATAAAGCTATTATTTGATTTTCCATGCCAATATGGAAATGTTATGATACAGAAGAAAATGACATTTGTAGATAACCTCATACTTTCTTTTGAGCAATAGTTTTACCCCCTTCCTGTCCTCTCTTATGAAGACTCTTCCAAGATCTATTGAATAGGAGGAAAATTTGAGTCTCAATTCTCTTAAATGCCTATGGTAGTAGTAATGATAGAAAGTAAACCTCCCTAACAAATTACTGGTCAAAGGAAGGAAGAACACAGCAGTACTTGAGTAGTGATCTTCAGTTGTTTTCTGTATCTACATTGCATTTTCCCTACCAGAGCAACATTCCTCAGGCAGCTCTCTCTCTCCTCTCCCCCCACCCCCCTTCTTCTCTGCAGCTTCTCACCAGAGTGCCGGGTATAGAGTAAAGCCTTGATAAATATGTGTTCCGCTGACAGGAGCAGGAGCCAGGGGACGAGCTGATCTCACACTATTGTGACAGCTGCTGAATACTGGAGAGTGGCCTGTGTGATTAAGGTATTCATGCATCCCGCTTGTATTAGCAATATCTTCCCTGCCATCTTCCACCCCATGTTCTCATCTCTCAGCCATGCATTTGTTGAAAGGCATTCTCTAAAGTGTGCTTATTAATAAAACAAGCAAGAGGAGGCATGTGATGGGATGAAAGTGTTAGGGAGTTATTTATTTGAAAATATTTAAACAATTCATGTAAATGTTCTGCTTCATATGTATACACAGGTTGTAGATATAGCCAGTCAACAGTTTCTCAGTAGCAACAGCTGAGAATGAAAATGATATAACATGGTGACTTTACTACCCAGCCAGGGCTAGTTTTTTAAAAACTTTTAATTTTTTTCCTAGGAATGTAACACACATTGGTAGTTTAAGATGCCTTTATTCAAGGTCAGAAATGATGTTTTATTTCATAGAAATGCATTATGTAAAGCAATAAACAGTGATTCCTCTGAACAAAAATAATCCAAGCTGAAACAGCACTGGAAGTAATTATAGGCAACTTTTCTTTAGTTCCCTAGAAGAGAGACAAAACATTTTCTGGTGACTCCTCTTATATATTTAACTACTTTATGGAAATATGATGGACATGCAGAAAGCTGTACATACTTAATGTATACAACTTGATGAGTCTGGGGATAAGTATACACCTGTGAAACCATCACCACCATCCAGGTCATAGATATATCCATCCCCGCTCAGTTTCTTCCTGCCGCCTTTATTATTACCATTTTGTATGTGTGTGCAAAGAACACGAAGATCTACTCTTTTAGCAAATTTTAATCTTCTACCTTTTAAATCCCAGAGCCATTTAGGATTATTCAGTTTTTACATGCACACTGATACAGAAAGGAAATCGTTGGCCTGGTCTACTTAGATTTAGCTGTTATATTAGGTACAATGATGCCTAACAAGATACTAAAGGCAGTACCTTTTAGCAAAAGGGCGTATGAGAATTATGTGATTCACAGTTTGTGAGGGGTTATAACTAATGCTTACAAAGCAGACATAGCTATCTACATTTCTTCTGCTTACCTTGTGGGCTTTTTAGATCATCACGACCTTCTTTCATATGGAAAGCTGTCATCTCTCCACTGACCAGAAGTAGCCAGTCATCCTTAATGAAGCACATGTTGTTTTTTTGGCTCAGTTCTCTGGGGTCCTCCTTTGTTCTAATTTCTGGATCCTTTCCACCATGTCTTGATCAATTTCTTCAGAAATGCTGGCTGTTGGCCTCTAGAGAACTGTGGTTCTTGCAGCTTGGCAAATTGTAGGGACTTGAATGTTCTCTCTGTGGACTCTTTTGGGTCAAAGCCAGGGCTTTTGCTGGTATTAAAGACCCACCTTCTGGGTTAACTGTGGGGGCTGTCCTTGTCCTTGCTGGTGGCTTTCCACGCTCTACCGTCAACTGTCTGGTGTGTTGTCTGTCTCTGCACCTGGTGGAATGGGAGAGGTAGTATTTAATTCTTATGGAAACCAATACTTTTTTGCAGGAAAAGTTTTGCTGGAAGTATCACATGGAAGAGTAACTTCTTTAGGAAATACTTCTGACCTAGCCTGACACCTGGGGACAGAGATATGTATGTTTCTTTACTTTCAAGCAATTCATAGCCAGAGCTGTGCTATACTATTAGAATCAATGGGCCTTTGGTCACCCTTTTATTTTAAGCAATATCCGTCAATTGCTAACTACCATGTGTGATTTACACTTTCTATTCAGATGTGTTTTATTTAATCTTGTTTATTCATTCAATTTTAGGATTACAATTCTAAAGGATACCTTTTGTGTGTGTGTGTGTGTGTGTGTGTGTGTGTGTGTTTGTAACTCCTAGTTTTTTTTTACAGTTTCACTGTTCAACTCAATATGGACGGAGATGACACCTGACCCAAAGTCACTCAGTGTGTTTACATGTTAATGGGCAGTAAGATTGTCTTTCTGGGAATTGGATGAGGAATCCAGGACAGTCATTTAGCAGTGGCCTATGTCTGTATATCTGGCCATGAAGACTTCAGACCAATGGCCATGTTGGAACTTTGATTGCCTTGACTTTCATCAAATTCCAAGTCTATATACACTGCTATGACCAAAAGGGTCTGGTACTACTATTGGCACCAGAAAACGGGGAACAGAAAACAGTAATAAATGCCAATATTTGAGAATTTGCTATATTATTTACCTATCTCACTGTCTCACTGTCTTTTCTTCTTTTTTGCTAACAGTTGTGAGTTTAAGAGGCTAAGATTATTTAGACAGTTTACCTTAGTTATCTAGATGCAAGAACCATGTGGCCATTCTAGACAAATTATAAAGAGTTCTTAAGGTAGGCTAGTTATGAAACATGCTGGAAAAGGAAAGGAAATGGATTATTTCTAGAGCTTTCAGAAGGAATGCAACCCTGACAACATCGTGATTTTAGTCCAGTGAGATCTGCTTCAGACTTCTGACCTCTAGAACTGCAAGATACATTTGTGTGTGTTAAGCCACTAAATTTGTGGTAATTTGTTACAGCAGGAAAACAAACAAACGACCCTCCCCCCCCAACTAATACAGTAAGATATATCCTATATATCTCCATCTGTAAGATTACTTGCCCAAGATGACATGACTATTAAGTGCATTGAAGGCCAGATTCAGCTGACCCCAAAGTCTGTGCTCTTCGGCTGTGTTTCACAAGCTCTGCTCTTGCTAAAGAAGGACTCTGTGGAATTTTCTCTTGGGTGATAGCTACAGTTTCTGGTTTTTTTTGGTTTTATTTGTAATGCTTTCTTCTGTTACATTCAAGTCTATTTGCTTCCTAGTGGGGGGAAATAATTTCCACCTACTGTCACGTTCTCAAAGACAGGGTTTTGGATGGGGCTTAAAAAGTAGAATTAAGATCACTCTGAATATTAATCTGAGCTATTGAAGTGAGAGTGATTCTGACTCAGAAGTCAAATAAATTAAAAATATTTGCAAATCTTTGAGAAAGAAAAGTTTCTCACCTGCCTAAATTAAATAACGTTAAACTTAACTTATATAAACATGCTAGGTTAGTATGGCATGGCCTTAGATAATATGTCAAGAACAATTTTTACTGTTTATGAGACTAGATAGAAAGTACTTGGAGTCAAAATAACTTTTGTTTAAATTCAAGCTCCTACAGATTTGTGTGATCCTTGAATAATAATCTCTGAGCTTTAATTTCTTGATTTTTAAAATGGGTATAGCATTACTAAGTAAGGTGCAAATGAGAATTCGTGTAGAACACATTACAATCCATAAAACACTATACAAATATAAGGGGTAATAATTATTATTGTTATGAGATTTGAGAGAGACTATATGAGTCTATTTGAATGCAATTTACTTGCTGTATGAAAACTTTGGCTGATTATCATTTCCTTAAGGAATTAGTACTGTCAGTTTTCTTTGAATAATTACTGGCTGATCAAGGAAAAATTATGAATCAATTTCAATAATACACATTATTATTAGCTTTCCCAAACTAATTTAGAGCACAGAGGTCCCTCAGTGTTCAGAACTCATAACATTTATTGTTTATAACAGTAGTTCACAAACTTGACTACACATCAATATCATAGGAGGAAATTAAAAAAAAAATCCTGGGCCCCATGTTGAGATACTCTTATTCCATGTTTTAAATTTATTTTTAGTTTCTGGTGATTCTGGTTACTATGCAGGTTGGGACTCTACTAGTATATGCTAGTCTTTTGATAATCAGTAGCCTTATTTAACTTGTTCTAACAGGTAATTTTTCACGTTTGAGACATTTTCTCAGTTACGGCTGTGAGCTTTGTATCTCAACAAAAGTGGCTTCCACCAAATATTATTGCTGATGATGTTTACATAGGAAAAAGTACTGCACTTCTCACAGGCCACAAGTAGTGGTTTGTACTGCAATTATTTGGAGAGATAATAGCAAGTTTTTAATTATTCATTAACACATGCTTAGAAAATTTGGAACTTGGAAAAAATGATAGAAATTGTCTTCTTTAATCTTTTTTTCCCTTCCCCAGAGAGCAACTTAGGCCAAGAAAAGTTCAAAGCCACATCTAAGGTGACCAGGGCTGGAATTTCCAGACCTTGCCTTTCTCCTTTATTGATGGTATTTATGGAAAGCGTAATTGAAATTCACAAGTATTCAAGTCCCTAACCTTAGCAGAAGTTACTAGAATTCTTAATTCTCTCTTTTACTAGAATTCTTAATAAATGGCAAAACACACAGACTATAATTTAAAAACCTCCCCCTTGACTGGTGGATGTGCTAAGCGAGCACCTACAAATTCGGGAAGTGAAGAACACTCTTGAATCAATAAGAGTGTTTGTAACTTCAATCATTTTTCTGTTGTTTTTTCTGCATGGAAATTACTGCCATGTTAACCTCCTCCAACATTATTAATGTAACTGATTTGAAGTAAAATGAACAAAGTGGACATTAAAATGCATAATAAAAATCATACACAGAAGCAAAAGAAAATTTCAACCTTGCTAAAAAATGAAGCACTTTTCTAACTTGAGGTTTCACACATCCAGATATAGGAAGAAATCCTTCTTATAAAAGTTTTTGAAAAGTAGACTCATAATGTTTCAGGAATTACACATTTCAGGAGGAAGCCTTCATTTATTCTAAATTCTTCTTTGGTCTGCTCCTGAAGTAGCATAAATGATTTATCTGGTGTTTTTTTTTTTTTTGTAATTCCTACTAAAGGCATAGATGGCCTCTTAGTCATCTTTGACCTTCTAGCACATATGTCATGGTTGACTGCCAAGAAATATCAGTTCAACTGAATGGATAAGGGAAGAAAACAAAGCCTTGAGATCCAGAGTTACACAATATTTTCCAAATTCAAAACTATTTTTATTTCCAACAATATTCCAATGAAAACTTTTTTTTGTACTTAAATTTTCATAGAAGTTGGTTTTTTTGCTTTTTTTTTTATCAGATTGATTTTGATTTGACTTTTGACAATGAAATATGTAATAATCAAGAGATGTTAAAATGTTTTGAATTTTAAGGTTTAGAGATTAGATCATGATTTGAAAGAGGTGTATTAAAAATCAGACTGCCAAAAAAAAAAAGTAATAATTAGGGAATGATAAAAGTCACTGTTTCTTTTCAATTCTCACCTGAGGATGATTTCATTGATTTTTAGACGGGGGGGGGGGGGGGGGGGGAGAGAGAGACATCAATTGGTTGTCTCCCACGTGAGTACTGACCGACTAGGGTAGAATCGAACCTGTAACCCAGGTCCGTGCCCTTGCCTGGGAATCGAGCCTGTTACCCTTTGGTGAGGGGGCCGACACTCTAACCAAGGAGCCACACCAGCCAGGGCTGAGATCTTATGTGAAAAGTTCGTTAAGTCTGCACTGATGAGATCTTGATGTAGTTCTGGTCCTACAAAGTGTCCATAAAAGCATATTCTAATAACCACCTATTAGCTACTTGGTATCTGAGAACAACCTACTAGGAAAAAGAAGACAAAAAGTGTCTTGGTATTGCTTTTGCACAACAAATTGTTTTATTTCACCCTGTGTATCTATTTCATGTGGCTTTACACTGCATTTGCATAACAAGCATTCTGCTTTTAAAAAACCTGACTGTCAATATAGCACAGTTATTAAAAACATGGTTTCTGGTGTCAGATTATTCCTGGGTTCATATCCCTGTTCTGTTACATGCTAGTTGTTTCACCTTGGGTAAGTTCCTGAAGCTCTCTGTGTCTCAGCTTTATCCACAAAATGGAGCCTGTATTGGTATTTATTTTGTACAAATGTTATAGAGATACAAGGAGTTGATGTATGTGGAGCATTTAGAGTAGGGCCAATAGAAATATGCTTGTTGAATATTTGCTATTTTTATTAGTTCATTTGGAGTTGTTAGTGACTAAATTTGACAATTAAGCTTTTTTTTTTTTTTTCTTCCTGGCCACTCTCTTTACCAAAATGAACAAACTTGTAGGATGGGTCATAAGGGAAAATTTTGGAGTCTACGGGAAGCAAAACGGGTTGTTTCGATGTAGGTAGAAGTAGAAATAGAGAAGAAAGAGAGGACTAGTGGGAATCAGATGAGTATAGTCTCAACTGAATTAGAGACATCAGTTGGGGGTGAATCTCCTTAGGTAGATTATTTAATATTAATTGATACCAAATTACTCTGTGAGTATAATTTTAAACTTTCTCATTATTGGGAGGGCCCTGTCCTCTGGTGTGCGATTCATTGAACATGCTATGGTAAGGAAATTGCTAGTTTTTTTTTGGCAGAATGAAACTGGGATTTTGCATACTGCCAATTCAGTGGTATTTTTATGCTTAATTGAGATATGGTTATATTAAGGAAAAGACCTATGATGGGCTTTTTATAATATGGTTTTAATTATGGTAAAATGTTTTTCTAGTAAGACATGCTTTTAAAGAAGTTTTGCTGGAATATAAAGAGATTCATGAATATAATAATTTTCCGAAGTGATACACATTGTTGGAAAAACATCCCTTATGTAGAATATACTTTCTTTTTAACCCCTGAAGCAAAATTCAGCTGAGGTTTCTTTTATCTGCTACTGACTCTCATGGTTCTTTCCTAGTGAGGCAAATTAAAAATGCATATGTTTCCTAAAAAATTATGTACTGGGCTGTTTTTATCACATATCTTCAGAAAGGTATTTAGCATTCTATGTGTACCACTGAAGCTCAGCCTTTCATTGGTCACAACCAATTGCATGTAATTTTCTTGAATATGCCTGTGTGGAATGTGGTCATAATTGTTCTTTGACAATTCACATTTTTTTGAGCCTAAAACCAAATTTAAAACCCCCCATAAGATATAAATATAAAAATGAGATATATGTTTTGAATATTTCATTTTTGTTAATTGCACTACTGCAAAGGAGATAAAGGCTACATTTCCTTATTAATTATTTAGATTTGGGGTATTAAGTAAGAATGATACTTGCAAGGAAAACAGTATAATTGTGAGAGTAATTCCATGGTACCCTCCACTTTTGTTATATGTGAGACTGAGTGAACTGAGGTCAAATGAGAGACAGAACTCTGTTTCAAGTACTGTAGACAAAAGAATTTGGAAGATCTTTTATCTGCATATGTATTAAAAACAGTACATATTACCCTGATGTCACCAAGGTCTTGAGAATTCAGAAACCAGAAATAGTCTGTGATTTCCTTTTTAAGATAGATTCATGGAGCTATAGATCAGAAAGAGACTTGTAAAGTATCACATCCATCACTCTTTTCCCAGAGGCATTGTATTGGAAATTCTATTAGAAGACAGGGCCTCTCCTGTGGCTAAAGGTAGAACTTCTCAAATGTGGCTTTTAGTAGTTTTTGTTTTATGTTGTGACTCAAAATATGGCAGCTTTTTTTTTGGTCTAGCATTCTGTTACTCAAATCTTTCTTTTTCAGTCTTCAGGGAAAATAGAAAACAGTTTGATATCCTTTTTTAAATTCATGGAGTTAGCACTGACCTTCTGTTTTAAAAATCTCCCCAGATTCTGTAGTTCACTGACCCTTATGAAGACTCACACACCTCAGGACTTTGGGATTTGGAGAAATGAAGCTGTGTGTGGTTTTCTGATTAGAAGTAAATGCATGCACATAATATTCGACACTCAGGGGAGTTCAGAGATGTTTATGAAAGTTGTTGACACAAATTGTGGGTTTTACATCCAGAGTGGATTTGAAGACATATTGCCTGAAAATATAAGCCCCATATAACACTTCTGAGGAACTTAAAAATCTATGCCTCATGGCATGTAGCAATAGATATGAGTGTTATATCTTCAGGAACTAGAATTGTTAAAGTTAATACAACTAAGGTGTATAAAACTTGTCTGCACAATAGCTACGGGGTGAGGTTATTTGTACTAAATTTTTCAGCATGTAGGCCATGATGCATCACTGGATTGAGTCTTATCTCTAATAAAAACTTGACCTAGAAAGAGCAGAGATTATGCATTATGCCGATTCTTGATGAAAGAGAGACTCTAAACATTGTCAGACTTTTTGTTTGCTTCTCTAGGAACATTTTATTATAACTGAATGCATTGAAAGGAAAATTGAACAGGATTGTTGAATTCCTTTTGATGGAGTAATGAAATGCTTCATTTTCTTTTCTTTTCTCCTTAAATTAGAAATCCCTTCTACAGAGAATAGACTGATGGTTGCCCGAGGGGAGGGAGGGTTGGGAGACCGGGTGAAAAAGGTGAAGGTATTGAGAAGTACAGATTAGTAGTTACAAAATAGTCATGGGGATGTCAAGTACAGCGTAGGAAATACGGTCAATAATGTCCTGGCGGCTGTGTATGGTGCCAGTTTGGTGCTGGAGATGTTGGGGGAACATCTGTGAAGTGTGTGATTGTCTGGCCACTGTGCTATACACCTGAAACTGATACAAAGTGGTGTTGAATGTAAACTGTAATCAAAGATGTTGGAAAAAAAAAAAAAAATTAGAAATCCCTTCATGTAGCATTTAAACACCTTGCTGACCGGCTGTTTCAAGCCAGAACTTGCCCATGCTGCCGGCTGCTTTGGTCAGCAGGGTGTTTAAAATTACTCAAATTAATGTAAGGGCAGACACGAATTATCTCATGACCAGTCAGCAACGTTTGGACACAGAAACACGTGTATACTCATGACTGGTCAGCAAGGTGTTTTAAGTGAAATACACACACATACACACACACACACACAACTTGGTAGATAAATTTTAAAAAATTAAAGAAATAGAAAATTAATTAAATAAATTAGAAGATTAATGGAATGTTACAATGTGGGACTAATTAGAATTAGAAGAAATCTGGACTAAAAATTAAGAAACAGAATCAAGTCCTGTTCTTAACATATACTAACTTTTGACCTTAGGTAAATCAATTCAGTCTTTTATCTTCAGGTTTTTAATTGGTAAAAATTGTGTGTGTGTGTGCCTGTGGGTGGAGGTAATTGGTGGATTCTCACATTTTCTATTTGTCACAGTGATTTGGGGTTTACTGGCATTCACTAGTTGCAAGTCTGGATTGGAAAAGACCCTACAATGCACAGGACCATCTTACACAGTGAAGAACTGTGCTGCCTGAAATGGCAGTAAATTCCTGCCTGAGAAAGCTGTAGAGAATTCTCTAGGATCTTTTCCAGTTCCTATCCAAATCACACAATTGATGAATACAATAGATTAAATTAAAAAAGCAAGTGCAGGAATTTAAAACCAGAAACAAAGAAACACTTCAATTTTTTACAACAAGCTTGAGGCAAAGGTAGTTTATATGCTTATTTACTAGGAAGGGAAACTCATTTATTGATGTTTCTGTAGCACCCATTTTCCCAAATGTAATCACATGCATTTTAATAAGAACTATTCAATTTAGGTGTTGTTATTACAACGATGAGCCTGAAGCTAAGGGAGGGTGAGCAACTTGTCTAAGATCAGACTGTTAAGTGGCAAAACAAAAATGTTAATTTGACTCCATCTGGCTCCAAACCTGGGACTCCTTCCCCACATTATGCTCCCTTGAAAATGGGAAACAGTAGAGATTACATGTGTATCAGGGAACAGACATTATGAACCTTTCCCCGCTATTTCTTGAGTGTGCAATACTCTTGCCCAAGCCTTTGCAAAGACTGCATCCCCCCATTTTTTTTTTTTAACAACTCCTCCTCCTCAGCAGGCCAATTCACCTTTATTCTCAGGTGTTGCTTGTGCTTTGCTTCCTCTGGGAAGCTTCCCTGACCAAATGGAAGCTACTTCAGGTGTCCTGCTTTGTGCCCCAGTGGACTCCTACATTTCCTCCATGGTGTAAACTGCTTGGCTCACTGCCCAGCTGGAAGTAAGCTCCATGAGGACAGCAGTCCCCATTCCCCCAATTTCTAGCACTGTATTTTTACCTTACAAAATATTTGTTGACTAAAGGGATGAAAGTAAGACTATGTAGCAATTATCTTAAGAAAAGAAGTGATATTAATGGTGAACATTTTGAATATTTGTTCTTTGATCATTTGTTTTCTTTATAGCATGCATTTCTAAAATTCATTCATTCATTTTTTTTTCTCTCTTGTACTTTTACTATTTGATGCCTTCATCTTATCTTTGTATTTGTTTTTATTCTTCAGACATGTGTATACAGTTGAGTGTATGATGCTAATTTATCCTGCGGGACAGAGTGGCACTTATATTTTAGTTGTTTACTAAGCTAGGAATATTCCAAACTGCCAAATTATTATGCTATAATGTTAAGAGAAAGCTAAAAAAGACAAAATTATTAAAAACACTATAGGGAACAAGTAGTGTACTGTGACAAAAATCAGAGATTACAAGAAAACCTACATAGTAGGAAAATGACATTCTCAATTTTTAATTGATGATATTTAATTAATGACATTCTCCATTTTTATTTGCTTTGTGGGAGAGCATCTTATATTCTTAAATGGTATGCATGTGTGGAAATAAACCAGAAGAAAATGTTCTTTGAAAAGTGAATCATATTGGTAGCAAGTACTGGTTGGAGTTTGCTTTAATGTTTACCCAGTGAATGTCATTCTAAGGCTGGATTCGTTGATAATTATATGGTGGTTATATCTAAGTACTCTTGCTAATTAGGAATTGGGTAAATATGTGATATTTATTTGTGTGAATATATTTTATATGACATCATATAAGAGCTAAACCCAGGATAAATGGCTGCAAATGACGTTTTGTGTGTTGGCCCTTTCAGAAGATGCCTGTGTCTTTGTCAGAGTCCTTTCTTTCCCTGGCAGACAAAATCCCTGCTGATTTTCAAAGCCAGATGTTATGTGGGTGCCTCTACCAGGCTCTGGCACTCTGTGCTGTGGAGCTGGCTTTGTATTGAGACCCCCACAGTTTTCAGGGGGAACCCCTGCACCTGAGATATCTGTCCAGAAACTCAGCTATAGCCCGTGGGAGCTGGGCCAGCCCTTTTCACATCTCTACCCTTCCAACAGGTCTCTAAATGGCTTCTTCTGTAAATACTTGGTTGTAAGACTTCTCTTCAGCTAGTCTTCAATTGGTTATTCAGGTTGCTTGCTCTATATATTAGTTGTAATTCCAGTTTGGTCCTGGTGGAGGTGAGTGTAACATTCACCTACTCAGCTTCCATTTTGGATCCTTCCACAAAGTTTTAAAAATTAAGATTTCAATAATGTAAGAATCATTTGCATATGGACAAGAATAAGACAACAGTGCACAAAAGTACAAATAATTGTTACAGTAATGGAAAATAGCTTTTTTTCTTTTAATTGGTGTCAGTCACAACAGTCTATTGAAAACACTCTTAGGTCTTTTACTATTAGGAATAAAATGGTAGTTCTCGGACCCAGATCCAAGTCTTCATTGAGCAGTTCTGCCTCTGTTGGCCCCAGCACACTCCATGGTAAAGGCTGATGCTGAAGCATATACTGGAAATGCTGCAGCTGCAAATCCAGACCCACCGGTAGAATTCAGCTTCCAAGAAACAGGGCAATACTCCCAGAACAACCAGAGAGGCCAGCTACCACTTCCCAAGAGAAAAAAAAAAAGGGAACTGATATGAAGAGGGGATTTTTTTCTGGATTTATGTCTCAAAATGGAAAATATAAAGTACCCAAGTGAATGAGGACATTAAAAATAGAGTTGATTTTCTAAAGATTTAAAGTTTAAGTAGAGTGGCCCAGTGAATAGAGTTTGTACTTCTTGGAACAAAGCAAATATAACTAGTCATGATTTTTGTATGAGTTGTATGATCTGAGAAAATTAATAAACTGGTCCCAAATTAGAACACCTAGTTTGAGTTTCCTTTAAGCCAGTTACTAGCTGTCACATAAGCAAGTTCATGTGACATAGCCCCAGTACTTTCACTTATACCATTTGTAAAACAGAAAAAATAATAATTTCCAACCTATCTTTCTGTGCCCTAGAAGGGGTAAAATGACTAATCAGTTGGAAAATTTTTATTAAGAAATGCTTAAAAATTAAGGTTTTAAATTATTGAAAATATAATCCCTCATTGTATACATATTTCTTCTTTTCCTTGCTTTAGCTCTGCTAGCTGGTTATATGATTTAATTGTAGGCAGCAAGGCAGGACTTCTGGAATGATGTTGTGAGTAATGCAATGAAACCTCTCTCCTGGAGAGGTAAGCAGGTCAAAATAAAACAATTACTCAAAGTCTCTGGAGCTTGATCAAGGGGCTTCCAACAAATTTAGAAGCATTTATTCAACAAAATCTATGGAAATTCAATAAGAACAGTGTGAGATTGCAGCATTTGAGCTAAGGACTATACCCAGTAAGCAACAACTCTGCTTTGAGAGCTATTTCAGCAGACACAGTGGACTCAGCTGTCAAGTAGCAGTTCCCATCTCCCCGGCTCCCTGGGATAGAAGAACTATTCTGGTGGTTTCAGCAGCCAGTAAACATTTAGCAGTTCTTATTTTTCCATGGCTCTATGCTACCTGTTCTGCCACATCAACTCCTGCTATTTAGGGTGGAACCAGGCAGAAGAGCTGATGGACAGTGCAGTCCTCCTATCTTGCACAGCTAAGATGCCCCAATGGGCTTGGCAGTCAGGTGAAAGCTCCCATCTCCCACAGCTTCCCAGGACAGAGACCATGTGGCAGCTGGTGAATATCAGCAGTTTCCTTCCTCCTCAGTACTGGGTTGCAGAAGATCCATACAAGGTGGTGGGTACAGGTAGAGTCACCAGTTTTTGTCTCTCCTTACCCATACACAAACAGAGCCCTGTCTCCATGAGGAGGATCCAGATAAGGCATCCTCCAACCAGTTCCTTCTCCATAAAATTTAGGTCCTTCCCAGGAGAGGGTCACAACAAACATATACCATGTTCATGGATAGGAAGACTTAGCATCATTAAAATCTTAATACTACCCAAAGCAATTTATAGATTCAACCCAATTCCTATCAAGATACCAGTGGTGTATTTCACAGAACTAGAAAAAATATTCCAAAAATTTATATGGAACCACCAAAGACCCTGAATAGCAACAGCAATCTTGAGAAAAAAGAATAAAGTTGGAGGGATCACACTACCTGATGTTAACTATCATACAAGGCCATAGTAATGAAAACAGCATGTATGGTACTGCATAAAAACAGACATATAGATCAATGGAACAGAATACAGAGCCCAGAAATAAACCCATGCTTTTATGGTCAATTAATATTTGACAAAGGAAGCAACAACATACAATGGAGTAGAGATAGGCTATTCAATAAGTGGTGTTGGAAAAATTAGACAGATACAGGCAAAAAAATGAAACAAGACCACCTTCATACACCATACACAAGAGCAAACTCAAAATGGATTAAAGACTTACATGTAAGATTCAAAACTATAAAAATCCTAGGAGAAGACATATGCAGTAAAATCTTGGACATTTCTCATAGCAATATCTTTTTTTGATATATTTCCTCAGGCAAGGGAAACAATAGAAAAAATAAACAAATGGGACTACATAAAACTAAAAAGATTTTTCACAGCAAAGGAAACCACCAACAAAATGAAAAGGGATCCCATGAATGGGAGAACATATTCACCAATGATACATCTGATAAGGTGTTAATATCCAAAATTTATAAAGGACTTAAAAAATTCAACACCAGAAAGACAAGTAATTCAATTAAAAAATGGGCAAAGGACCTGAATAGACACTTCTCCAAAGAGGACATACAAATGGCAAATAGACATATGAAAAGATGCTCTAGCCACTAATCAAAGAAATGCAAATGAAAACCAATGAGATATCAGCTCATACCCCTCAGACTGGCTATCAATAATCAACAAACAAGTGTTAGTGAGGATGTGGAGAAAAGGGAACCCTAGTACACTGTTGGTGGCAGTGAAGATTGGTTCAGCCACTGTGGAAAGCAATATAGTTGTCTCAAAAAATTAAAAATGGAACTGCCTTATGACCCAGTGATTCTACTTTTGGGAATATATCTGAAGAAATCTGAAACTTTAATTTGAAAGAATATATCACCCCTATGCTCCTTGCAGCGTTATTTACAATAGCCAAGATTTGGAAGCAGCCCAAGTGCCCATCAGTAGATGAGTGGATAAGAAAGCAGTGGTACATTTACATAATGGAATACTACACAGCCATAAAAAAGGGCATCTTTGTGGCAGCATGGATGGACCTACCTGGAGAGTATTCTCTTAAGTGGAATAAGCTAGTCAGAGAAAGACAAGTACCATATTATTTCACTTATATGTGTAATTAAATGAACAAGATAAACTATCAAACAAAATAGAAACACTCATAGAGACAGAGAATAGACTGACAGCAGTCAGAAAGGAGGGGCTTGGAGGCCTGGGGGAGAAAGGTGAAGGGATTAAACAACTCTCCCCCACAAAAAACCTCTTAAACACAGACTTCAGTATGGTGATTACAAGAGGGAAAGTGAGGTGGGGGGGAGGTAGAAGAGGTAAAGGGAAGAATAAATGGTGATGGAAGGAGACTCGACTTGGGATGGTGAACACATAGTACAATATACAGATGATGTATTATAGAATTGTACACCTGTAACCGATATAACTTTCTGAACCAATGTCATCTTAATAAATTCAACAAAAAACCACTTTGTGCCTAATCCTTTTTTTTTTTTTTTAAGATCCATAGGCTCTTCAGGCTAGAGGTAGAGATGTAAAAAACCCATTGCTCATTTTTTTTTTTTTTTTTTTTAAAGAAGAAAATAATTTACTTTTCAAAGTGTAGATAATATTTCTAAGAAATTTATTTTTGTCGTTGGTAGAATTTTGGAGCTGCAAGGAAAAGACAATCAATTCAATTATTTCATTTTTATAGAAGAGGAAACAGAGGCTCAGAGAGTTACATGAAGAGGAAAGTGGCCAATGGCAGCATTGGAAGATCTCAATTTTTCTGACTCGTAGGTGCTTTCTTACATTTTTAACAACACAGTTTATATGAACAAATATCATCAGAAAAAATCTAAACAAGTGTTTTTTTATAATTGACTTCTAGAGAGAGGAAGGAAAGAGAGAGAGGGAGGAGAGAGACATCAGTCGGTTGTCCTCGGCACACGCCCTGACCAGAGATTGAATCCCCAACCTGGGGATTCAGTGCCCTGTGCCCTGACTGAAATCGAATCACCACATTTTGGTGTATGGGAGACGCTCCAACCAACTGAACCACACTGGCCAGGGCAAAGCAAGTTTTTAATGGAATCATTTCCTCACAGAATTGGTGTGGTGCTCAAACAGTGACTTTTGAGCTTTAAATATGTGCTCTTTGAAAACTCAACTTTGCACACAGTAAGAATATGAAAATAATTTCTCTTTCCTTGAGATTTTAGGTTGTCTGGGATAAAAACAAAAGGGCTTGCCCAAAGCACACGCAGAAGCATGCCAATCAATGCAGGCCCCTGATTGGCCCGGCCTCCTGGGTCTCTGTGGGCCTCATTAATTTGATGTGCTTTGCTTCTATGACAATAGAACACTAGCCTAGTCAATTACTTGCACTGCATTTCCAGCTTGTCACACTTCTCCTCTCCTTTAGGGTCTGGAAATAACTGGGAAAGGAAAGCTTTGTTGAAAGGAGACACCTCCAGATTTGTTTTCCCTTTGCACCTAGTAAAAGGATGTAGATTTCCCTCAATTAAGTAAAAGTGAACTTATTCATTTAAAATATAAAACTGTTTTTATTGCAGTATATGGGAACACCCAAGTCTTTTAAAAATTGAAGAAAAATTTTCAATTACAGTTGACAATCAATATTATATCAGTTTCAGGTATACCGGGAACACCCAAGTCTTAAAAACAGGCAAACTCTTGGGTATAATTTTCACTTATGTCTTTCTTGGCCTTTTAATGGAGGTCTTTTGTTTGTTTGTTTCCACACAGAGGATAAGCAGTATGTTTCTCTAAGCTTAAAATCACTAGACCAGTAAATACTTGTAATTCTAATATTTAAAAATATCTGCTGTTTGGAATAGTTTTATTTCAGAATTATGTTAACATTTATATATATTTTTAGAATCTATTTTGTAATCCCTTCACTTTTCCATATGGAGAAAGGGTTATAGTGAAAAGGAGGGCTAGTGAAAATTAGACTTTCTATTTTAATATTATGTTACTGGAAAACCAGAATCTCAGTATTTCCTTTGGTCTTATATATGGTTTGAAGATCCCTTATAGCATTGAATTTGGCTCTATTTTAGTGAAAAAATTTACTGTGAAAAAAGAAAGAATCTGCTCTTAACTTAGTTTTTCTGTTCACATGCTATCTATTTAGAACTCAGTGTTTCCTTTTTAAAATCCATTATTTTCTTTTTTCCTGCTATTTTATATGTTCAATTCCTCTACTTGTGTTGTTAATTCTATTTTATCCAACATCTTGAATTGTTATAATAGATATTTATTGAGCTCAAAGTAAGTAAACACACAACACTGTAAAAAGTTGGAATTATTTCCGTTCATTTTATGGACAAGAAAGTCATCTTGAAAAGGTTAAGTAGCTTGTGCAAAGTCTTTTATGGAGGAAGTGACTGAGTTGAGATATAATCCTAAAACTAACATAAAAGGCCTAAACTTCTATCTATGGTGCTAAACTATCAATTCTAGTTCTCCCATTATCTCTCTCCATTATATTCTTTCCCCTAACTTCTGAGCACATGCCAGTGTCTCCTTCCTTGAATCAATACAGAAATTTCTTCTCTAATTCTACCCCTCAAATCCATCTTTTCTTCTCTCTCATTGTTCAACATCTTGAAAGATTAGTCTATACACACAGACTCTACTTCACCTCTATTATCTGCCCCTCAATCTGTTACCACTGGCTTTTGCCTCTACCCCATGAGAGTGAAAGATATTTAAGTGCTAAATCATATAACTTTTTCTTTAAAACATTTTAAACTTGAAGTATAAGTGCACTGAATTTAAGTGTACACTTTGATTAATTTTTACATATTTATACAGCAATTAGATTGTTATAAAATATTTGCAGCACTGCAGAAGGCTCCTTCATGCTCCTTGATAGTCTTACTCTTACCCTCATTCAGAGACGCCCCCAATTCTGACTTATGTCACCACAGATTGTTTAGTGTAATCTTTTTTTGTTATGTGTACTTTCCCAATTTAAAAAAGTTTTATTTTTCCATCACACTTTACCCTTAATATTATTTTATAAGTTTCAGGTGTACAGCATAGTGGTCAGACAGTCATGTACTTTACAAAGTAATTCCCTGATATTTCAAGTATCAGCCTGGCACCAGACCTAGTTATTGCAATATTATTGACTATATTTTCTAAGCTAATCTTCAATTTTCTATAAATAGAATTATGCAGTTGTGCCCATATTTATCTGATTCTGTTTACAAAACATTATGTCTAGTGGTTTTTATAATGTGTTACATCTAGAAGGAGTTTGTTCTTTTAAATTGCTAAGTACTATTCAAGGTGTGAATAAATCACAAATTACATATTGTACTCTTGATGGACACAAGCACTCATCTCTTTAGATATACACCCAGGAGTGAAATTGTTGACTCATAGACTAGGCATTTATTAAATTTTAGTAGATACTGCCAAATAGTTTTCAAAGGTGATTTTTACCAATATACACCCCTATCAGCAATGTATGAGGATTTTAACTGCTCAATATCCTCACCATCACTTGGTATTGTTGGTCTTCTTTTAGGTGGTATTGTTTTATAAAATTCCATTTTGCAAATGTTCCTTGTTAACGTATAGAAATAAAATTCACTTTATAAAAAGGATTTATTGAAACACAATTCACATACCATACAACTCACTCATTTTAAGTGCATAATTCATAGCTTTTAGAATATTCACAGGGTTGTGCAACCATCACCATAATCAATTTTAGAAAATTTTCATTACCTAACAAGAACCTTCATATCCCTTAGCCATAATCCTCCATTCCTCTAGTCTCTCTCTCCATTCCATCCAGTCCTAAGAAACCACTAATCTACTTTCCATATCTGTAGATTTACCTATTCTGACTATTTAATATAAATGGAATCATATCCTATGTGATCTGTATAACTGGCTTCTTTCATTTAGCATAGTATTTTCAAGGTTCATGCATGCCATAGCATGTATCAATGCTTTATGCTTTTTTATGGCCAAATAATATTCCATTTCACGGATATACCACATTTTATTTGCTCATTCATTCAGTTGCTAAATCATTTTTTTGGATTTTGGTTCATTTATGTTTCTTTGGCTCCTTAGCTCTCTGACATATTTTAAACAAGCCATGATTTTATAGCTTCAGTGGCTTATTTATGTTGTTCAGGTGAGAGTGATGTTATCTTGTGATGTTCTGCATCCAAACCAGAAATGGAACTTTTCCCAGGATTTTGAGATACTTTTAATTTTTTTCATCATACCCATCCTTTGAAATGTGCAGTGTTTTTATGCCTATTTCCATACTTGAGGGAATGTGTACTGTGTGAAGTTCGATGCTTTGTTCAGGGTTAGATAATCAATGAGAACAGTTTTTGTTTAAAACCATGTCTTTTTACTCCAAATTCAGTGCTTTTTCCATTTACTGTATCTTTTGGGGCTAAGAGAGAGGTAAGAATAATTCATACTTTAGAATTGAGTTCAGAGAACCATTGCTTCGTGTGGATTGTCAGGTGCTCTATTACCAAGAAGGTGGAATTTAAACTGGTCTATCTTAAAGTATAGTGTGAAGCATTCCATGAATTTTTCTGCTTAGAATCCTGATTTTGATCCTGATCATGCTGTTCTTTTTAGCAGCCAGATAAGTAGACCTCAGAGCTTACTCCAGTCAGGTGAAGAGCAGCTGTTCTGGTGTACGTGCGCTCTAGGGCCTGCCCTCTGATGTGACTCATTAGCCTGTTAGCAGATGGCTTAAAAGAATTTTTGAAGAACCTGCACTTCTCAGCCAAGATTCCTAAGACCCAGAGAGAATATGCTTAGCTACTGATACCTGATGCATAAGTTAACTCCACTATTGAGGAAGAATTTTTCAGTTATAACAATCAGTATAAATGTCGTGATATCTCTGAAGAATATGTACCAAAAATCTCCAAATTTTATATTTTAGACTTCTAAGGTTAAAAACTTTTGTTTGCTAAAGAAAATTAACACAAATGTGTGCCTGGTTCCATCTTTGAATTTTTAAAGTGAGAAATAGTTTCTCAATTTGAGATTAATTTAAAAGAAACAAGCTAATGTGTAAGTTAAAAGTCATCTTTCAGTTTTTTTCTTTTTTTCCCCAATCGCTTTTCATATTTCGTTCTTTCTGGCTGCACCTGTGCTTCCTGTTTTGGCTTTAAACAACTCTATATAATACACAATGGGAAATATGATTTTGTCCTGCTTGATTCTTTCATAATCCTACAGTCTATATGTTAGGAAGAAAGATATTCATGGGTAACTTCTATCTTCTTTACTTTCTTCTCTTTCTGTCACCCACTTGCCCTCAGCTCTCATCTAATTAGCTTAAAAATGATAAAGAATGTATTTGTTATACTAGATATATTATAAGATTATAATATATATAATAAATTTAAAAAGTGAGGATCTGCTGTTTGTGAAGTCAGAATGATATTTTTAAAGGGCAGATAGTACAGATTTGCACAGACATGCTGGTAAATGCCTCAATGGCTCTTCATTGACCTAAGGAATCAAGCTCTTCCTTTTCCCTTGATATATATGGTTCTTCACCATCTGGTCAGCTCATTCTTTAAGTCACACTCCAGGCTCCAGCCTCACTGTGCTCCTCACCCACCATGGTTTTTGCTAATCATAGTTGTGGTAGCACATTTATGTATTTGACCCCCTGTCTTTTAAAATTTATCTATAGCATGTAACATGAATGCCCACTTTTTCCTTTTGAAAACAACTCTGCTCTCTTTGCTTCTATGGCAGCGTTCCCTCTAGTGCTTCTCCTCCTCACTTGCCATTCTGTCTCAATTTTAGTTTTGAAAATGTTAATTTTAGAATGCATATGAGATAGCCAAGTAGGGACCATAAGTAGGCATTTGGATATCTGGATCTAGAGCTCCTATGACCCCTCTTCCTCAGGTTCCTCCTCCAACTGAATTCCAAATATTGGAGCTCTTAAGCTCCTGGTCCCAAGTCTTCTCCCCTCCCCTTTCTCTTTTCCTTTCCTCTTTCCCTCTTCTCTTCCCCTTTCTTCCCTTTGATAATGACTTTTGCAACTTGTGACGATTCCTATACTTACACCTCTATCCAGCACTTCTCCTCTGAGCTACAGACCCTCATATTGAAGGCTGTTTGGAAATCTGCTTCTTGACCCAAATGTGAGCTACATAGCAACAGGACCTTCTCTCACTTATTCACTATTGTATGTGTTACCTAGAAAGAGAGCTTGGGACTCAATAGATGCTAAAAATATTCAACTGGATAAATGTTAAACTTCACCAATCTATGATGTTTCATGTATGTGAAGTCCTTAGAAACTTTTAACCGATGACCAGCAATTCTCCGCATTCCTCTGTAGACCCGTGGCTTAGAGAGTGTGGATGGTACAAGCCAAGCACTGAAGCCACTGGTAAAAGGGGATTTTGCAAAAACAAGGTTGTAATTATGTCATTAAATTTAATTCAGCTAACTGAGTTGTGTGAATATACCACAATTGTATCTGTCCATTCTCTGTCAATGGATATTTGGGATGTTTCTACTTATCTGTGATTAAGAACTTGTCTCCTATTCAAATTATTATAAAATCAAATTAAATGTAAACTTTATAGTGAAGTATGGTCATGTAATTTGTGGAAGAGTCTGCTTTAACAGACAAAATGTCCTGATGTCCTGGAAATGTTTTCTGAACAACTGAATGAGGTTAGAAGTAGGATGAGAGTATATATTTTTTTACATTTTCATTATGTTATATTTTAAAATCTATGTAATTAAAAATATTCTATATTAATATGTTAATTATAAATCATAATTGCATAAGGAACATTTATTAATCTACTTGCCAATTCAAGAACTAGAACATTAAGAACTTTCAGCTACCTATTAGTTCTCTTCCCTCTACCATCTCCTTGTCTCCTTGTCACCTATATCATTTTGTCCCACAAAGATGACCACCATTCTTAAATTTATATTTTTATTGCATTGCTTGCTTAAAATATATTTTTATCATAAATATGTGTATTTTTAGGTATACTGATTAGCTTTACTTATGATTGAGCTACATAACAGTGTACCATAATATATAATTTATTAGAACATGCTTTTTTGTTGTTAAACATTATGTTTTCAAGTTATATTTATGTCATTGTAGGTTGTTGTAATTCATACACTTTCATTGTTGTATGAATGTGCCACAGTTTTGTCCTTTGTCCGTAGACATTTGCAATGTTTCTGCTTTTCTATTAAGAACTTTGCTCTTATACAAATTTTAACAAAGTATTTTGTCTTTTAAATAGTTTTTATTCATTGTTTTATTTTATTTTTTATTTTCAAAAAATTCCCTTTCTTCTTTCTTCCTCTTCCTCCCTCCCTCCCTCCCTCCCTCCCTCCCTCCCTCCCTCCCTCCCTCCCTCCCTCCCTCCCCCTCCTCCTCCTCCTCCTCCTCCTCCTCCTTCTTTCTTTCTCTTTCTTTCTTTCTTTCTTTCTTTCTTTCTTTCTTTCTTTCTTTCTTTCTTTCTTTCTTTCTTTCTTTCTTTCTTTCTTTCTTTCTTTCTCTCTTTCTTTCTCTTTCTTTCTCTTTCTTTCTTTCTTCTCTTTTCCCATCACCATTTATCCCCTCTATGCCCTCTTGTACCTGCACACATTCATTACCCCCCTCCCCGCAGTCACCACCAGGTTTCCCATGTCCACGAGCTCTCTCTCTCTTTTTTTTTCTTTTCTTTGCTCAATCCCCCCCTGCAAGCTGTCTGCCTGCTCTCTATATATGAGTCTGTCTCTATTTTGCTTGGTAGTTTAGTTTGTTCACTAAATTCCACATATTATTCATTGTTTTTAAATGCATATTTAATGACATATTTTTCTTTAATAAAATTTTGCCAATGAAAACTTTACCAATGTCTGCACTTTTTTGACATGTAAAGGATTAGCATTCTGCTACTTCCTGAAAAGAACCTTATTTGCTCGTATTCCTGGGCCTTTGCATTGCCATTCCCTCTATTTTGAAGAACTGTTGCCTCCCTCTCCCTGACTCCCATTTGCCCGAGTGCTTCCTACTCACCCTTCAGTGTTTCAATGTCGCTTTTCCCAGGAAGTTTCCTGACCACCCCAGGTTGTGGTAGATACCTCCAATTTCTTTCACATAGTACAAACCGCTTTATAGTTCCCCCTTTCAGGACACTCACTATTCTCTTATGTATTATACATTAGGCTTTACTTCTTTGTCTCCACCACTAAGATGTACTCTTGGCATGGTACATATTTTGCCTTATTTTGTGATCCCCAGAAGCCACCCCAGGTCCTGGCATGAGACAGCTATTCAATAAATGTTTGTTAAATAAATAAATGGATGAATTGCTAATCTCTCACCTTCTGCTCACCAAAATTATCAATAAGGACATTTTGTTGATGTCAAAGGACAACTGTTTGTTGGTAACTGGAATATTTAATAATGTTTTCCCTTTGGACCAGGTGTTTTCAATTTTAGTGCTGTCGGCTGTCAAAGATGGAGATTAGCAAAGAACTAAACAAACTAGATCACCATTCACTTCTTGTCTCCTTTATTCCATGGAGATACATCCCATAAAGACAGCTATTGATTTCTACTATTAGACTGCTAGGAAAGCCAGCAGTAATTGCTTTAGGAATTTCGTCCATGAATATTTCCTGTTAATTTCCCAAGAGCAAGACCAGCTGCTCCCCTACTCTCAATGAAAAATTAGAGAGCTGGTAGAAATTAACATACTCATAAATGCTTTTTAAGAAAAACATTATTTACTTGACTTTGGTGTAGCGAAGAGTAAGAAGCAAGTTACAAAAGTAAAGTTTCTAAAGGATTTACATACAGCATTTAACACAATCTGTAAGGTATAGAAAGATAGAGGTAGCAAATACATTTGCTTTATGGAGACCCTAATTCCTATTTTAAAAATTTTCAAAGTTTGGTAAACCTACAAGTATGTTTGTCATTCTTCTTATCTAGCAGCTATGCTAAGACTTGTAATCATTAAAAAAAATCATCTGTATCTTTTACCTCCAGTTTCCCCCCCTGCGTTCTCATAAATATCTGAAAATTGAACAAGAGACATAGAGTTGGAATAAAATAGACATTTGAAAAACTGTGCAACCAGTGATCTACTTTGTCTAACATAATAGATGGGTAGCTATGGTACACACAATTTTGTTATTTGTCCCTATAAGAAGAGCGTTCCATTGTTATTATTTGACCAGAGGTAAGTTTTAGGTACATTAAAAAATTGATTCACAGGCCCAAAAATCGAAAAACATTTGTCCATTTGTATTAGGGCTAGGGTCTTTTTTCTTTGTTGGGGTTTACATCACAATTCAGTAAAAGTAAATTTCCATTTTATTTCCTGTCTCAGAAATAAACTAAATGTCATCCATTTTGTTAACGTGTGGTGTTAGTATGTTGGAGTTTCCTATGAGCTTATGAGAACCGATTCTTTCCAAGTCAGCATTCAATGATGTCACACTGATAGCTTAAAATGGGCAGTGGTGCGAGTATTTGCACCATGGAAATTGGCAAATGCTACCAAGTAGGAGCTTTTTCCTCTCTCAAAGAGCTGGCTGGTTATCATTCACCAGCATTCCATTGCATGTAGTAGCCAACTGTATTTAAAAAAAATCTTATTTGTGTTTCCAATATCTCTTCCTTCGAGGAAGCCCTCTCTCTCAATTAATGTGATTCTGGTGTGGCTCTCAGCCCCAGAAGCCCCATCCCTTTAATCACATAGGTGGAGTACAATTTTTATCTGTTCTGTGAACATTTGCTTTCATTGTCTCTAGGAGATGTTACCTTACTACTTATTCTTTCTTTTCTTGTAATAATTTTTCATGGAATTTGAGAGATTTAAAAAATATTTTGTGACCACTGGCAACCCTCTCCATAATCATGCTCCTCAATTTTATTTTAAACAGATCATCAATTCAATAAGAGTTTTTTGCACATAGAGTATGAAAATTGTTTTCTTGAATTGGACACAGGTTGATAATAGCTGCTGATAATATGCATATATTAAAGTTCTCATGCTGCCTCCCTTGGAGATTTATGCCCTTGTAATTTCTCCTTTTCCAGAAACTTCCTGCTTATATTTACTATATCCTTAGATAAACAATAATTTGAGGCTCTCTTTTATTTTGTATGTATCAGAATCTGTTAGGAATAATAATTAAAAATACGAATTCAATTTTTAAACACCTCTAGTTACTTAGTGCAAAATATTTTTCATGTCAAAGCAATTTTAAATATCTTTGCCCCAGCTATATTTCTTTGTTAAAGTTACATTGGTCATATCACAAAATAATTCTTGGTACCTAAAATAACAAAATAATCTAAGCAGAAATATATATATTATTTTGAAAACATTAAAATACAGTGAAAGTGTGACAATATCCCCTCTCATTTTGAGGGAAATTTTAGGCTGCTATGGGATCTTCTTAGGTGCTATATAAGGAAAATAGATTGTTTTTAGAGTATTATGACAGATTCAGATTTTTTTTTTTAAATTTGGAAAATATTTACTTTTCAGATATTTTCTGTGTTATATGTTTTTGAATTTTATTCTAAACTACACAAACTGATTCTGAATTTCTTATGTTAAAACAAACTTGTATATATTAATTTTTAGGAAAATTGTGGGAAAAAAGGTAAAAAATTACTGCTTTTTAAATGTACTGAGTGCCCAGCCAGTGTGGCTCAGTTGGTTGAGCATCACCCCATGCTCCAAAAGGTCACCAGTTCGATTCCCAATCAAGGCAGATGCCTGACCCCCAGGAGGGCGTGTGCAGGAGGCAGCCGATCAGTGGTTCTCTTTCTCTCTCCCTGTCTCTTCCTCTCTCTGAAATCAATAAAAACATAGTAAATAAATAAATAAATGTACTGAGGGGATAGACAGTCCTATAGGATATTACACATATTCTAATGATATAGTTATTTAAAGGCTGGTACAGCTACTTGTATAAATAATGTATAGCTCAATAAACAGAGTAAACTGTACAGAAACGTGCTTATATATATTCGTGAATTTGTTATGTGTTAAAGGTATTGGAAAAAATCAGTGGAAAAAACATGAATTATTCAATAAATGATGCTGGGACAACTTCATAGCCATCTGGAAAAAAATAAAATTGGCTTCCATCCTAATTTCATATGAAGCTACAATTGTAGTATAAAAAAAATTAATTCATAAAAGAACTAGGGTAAAACCACAAAAATTAAAAAAAAATTTAAAAAAGAAAGCACTTCTAAATATCATATAAAACCCAGAAATTATGCAATAAATAATTCATAAATTTGACTAAAAATAAAATTACATTTGCATGGCAGAGATAAGTAGAAATAAAATGAAAAGAAATTTAGAAAAAATATTTACAACACATATTATCGGCAAAAAGCTAATTTCCTTACTATACAGAGAGTTTCTATTCATTAATAAGAAAACAATAAATAACCCAATAGAAATAAGAGCAAAAGTCATAAACACAGTTCACAGGAAGAAATTATGAGTGGCTCAAACTTATAAAAACATACTTAAGTACTTTCAAAACAGAAGATAAATTTAAATTAACACCACAATGAGTTAGGTGAATATGCTATCAGATTGGCAAAGATGAACAAATTAGGTAATGCAAACTTATATCTGTGTGTGATATGGTTAATAATAGAACTGGTAACGGTAAACATTTTTTGATTGCTTACTTTGTGTCAGGCACTATTCTAAGAGTTGTACATGTATTTGTTAATTAATTTCTCACAATGATTCTGTAAAGCAAGTTCTATTATTATTTCTATTTTAGATGGAGAAATCGAGGTCTAGAAAGGTAAGTAACTTGTCTAGTCATGAAGAAAGTAAGTGGCAGACGTAGAAACTGAACCCAGGAGATCTGGCTAAGAGATATGCAAGCAGTATGCTCAGCTGTTGTCTTCCAAGTGGTCTCACAAATATGTAGTAGCTATAACCCTGAAATTTTACTGTCAGTGCTTTTTAAAAAAATTCTTTTCTTTTTAAAACTGAATTTATTGGGTGACATTGGTTAATAAAACTACACAGGTTTCAGGTATACAATTCTACAACACATCATCTGTATATTGTGTCGTGTGTTCACCACTCCAAGTCAAGTCCCCTTCTATCGCCATTTATCCCCCTTTTACCTTCATCTACCTCCCCCACCCGTTTCCCTCTGGCAATGGCCATACTGCGAGTGCTTCTTCCTACAGATTTATCACACATGTACAAAATGATGGACACATATGCACTGCATCGTCTTTGATAGCAGTAGATTGGAAACAAAAGTTCATCAGTAGGAACTTATATATACTATGGTACAGCTATACAGTGGAATCCTAGGAAGTTGAAAATAAAATCACGAAGCTTTTCAATTTCCTCATATGTATATTTATTACCATTTGTGTAAAAAATAATTTGTGTGTGCCCAGAATACCTCTGGAAGAATGCACAACAAATTGGTCATTGTAGCTTCCTTGGGAAGGGAATTTGGAGACTGGAATAGGAGGGAGACTTATTTTTCAATGTATATCCTTCAGTGATGTTTAAATTTTACAGTATGTGAATGTATTATCCACTGAAAAATGAAATACACTGAAAAAATTTTTTACATGGTTTTTGGGAATCGCTTCCCCAATACACTGATGCGCTGTCTATAGAGAGGGGAAGGGCATGCACCCCATTAGGAATAGCTGCCGTTAATGAGAGTAGGTGTGGTGGGAAGGAGTTGTGTTTCTGGATGCTGTTGAGGCAGATCGAATGTTCATATGTATTGAACTGGGCTTCCTCTCTGCTTCCAGAAACACTTTCTATATCCTGATAAGCGATGTTCGGGTAATGTTGATGATCACCCTCCCTGTTCTCACCTGTCCCGACTGCCCATATAAACAACCAGATGCTTGAGCTGTCTGTATGCCTGGGTCTCCTGGAAACACATTTTCTTTTCTTTTTTTTAAAATATATCTTTATTGACTTCAGAGAGAGGAAAGGAGAGGGAGAGAGAGATAGAAACATCAATGATGAGAGAGTCATTGATCGAGCCCACAACCCGGGCATGTGCCCTGACTGGGAATCGAACCCCGATCGCCTGGATCCCAGTTCGACACTCAACCGCTGAGCCACGCCCGGCCGGCCTGGAAACACATTTTCAAACACGGTCTCTCTGCTCCATTCTGCAATCCATCATTCACTGGTTTGTTTTATTTGCCCAGATTCTTTGCTATTGTCTCTCCAACCCCATAGTCCCCAAGTATGGAATCTTAGAGATAACTTAAATCCAAATATTTTTTTCTAAAGGGAAGGATGTAAAGTTCAGAATGGCGAAGGGATTTACCTTCTCGATTCTTCTTCCTTGCCCAGTGACAGTGGCTTCCTCTCTGTGGACCCAGCTACTCCCCACATGCCTCCTTCCTGGAAGGCTTTGCTCTGTTAGGTGGAACTGAGAGGGGCTTCCCATCATTCCAGACAGAAATTTAAAAATTATTTTACAGTATAAAGTATGATGAGTTGGATGGGAAATTAAGATATAGCTATTGATGATACAAATAAATGTTTATTTTCTTATTCAGCCTAAGTTTGGCTCTAGGCACTTTTTGGTTCCTGTTGGGTGTTAGCTTTGAGCAACGAATGTAGCAGAGGTGTTCTGGAGAAACAGCTTCCCTTTGTCACCTTGTTATAAATGTCTCCATTATGGTTATTTTAGTACTTGTGATGCAGTGGGGACTATGTTCTTGAGAAAAGGATGACAGAGATTCTGGGCTATGAAAACATAGGATTGGACATTGGCATTGGTAAGTAATTTGTGAAGGTGCTTGCTTTCCAGTCAATTAGGATACATTCCCAGTAGCATCACTCTTCTTGGTACTTAAGACAGCAAAACTCACCCATTGCACTTAAAAACTCACAGATGACTTATGAATCAATTAAACATTTTAAAATTGTCAGCTCATTATTTTTAAGTTAACTGTAGATTGTTGATCATGATTAATGGATAAGTGTATTTAAAAATTAATGAAAATATGATCGCATCTCATTATTGCAACACTATGTTATGAATACACTAGTGTAATTAATGATAAAACTAATATCTATAACATTAAAGTACATGAGCAAAGTATTATTATC
The DNA here is from genome assembly GCF_054644295.1 of Miniopterus natalensis. Classification (NCBI taxonomy): domain Eukaryota; kingdom Metazoa; phylum Chordata; class Mammalia; order Chiroptera; family Miniopteridae; genus Miniopterus; species Miniopterus natalensis. Next base: position 42,052,749 of record NC_142087.1, on the reverse strand, counting down.
ATTGGTCCTGACTATACACTACTTATTCCACAAATCATCTTTGAAGCCTAGTACATGCAAGGCACTGTAAGAGCGGATTTTTTTTGCTTATTGCACTCACAATCATTTTGTAGCATATATTTTATAACAGACTAAAATTAATTTCAAATGAGTTAAAGGGCGAAATTTTAAAAAGTCAAAAAGAAAGTATTGCTGAAAAGAATGTCTCCAAATAAGAAACCGATTAAATCATGAATATAAATATTCAATAGTTTTAACCAAATTAAACTCCTATACTTCAAAATAATCACTTTTAGCCAAATTAAAATACAAAGAATAAATTGGAGAGAATACAAATAACTAAAATATTAAATCAGATGTTCATATAAAACAATTCAGCTTTTACTAATAATGCTACCATCTATGATCCCACTTTTAGGATATATCCTAAGAAACTAGAAACACCAATCAGAAAGAACCTATGCACCCCTATGTTCATAGCAGCACAATGTACAATAGCTAAGGTCTGCAAACAGCCCAAGTGCCCATCAGTAGATGAGTGGATAAAAAAGCTGTGGGACATTTTCACCATGGAATACTATGCAGCTGTAAAAAAGAAAGATCTCTTACCCTTTGGGGCAGCATGGATGGAACTGGAGAGTATTATGCTAAGTGAAATAAGCCAGTCAAAGAAAAACAAGTACCACATGATCTCACTCATATGTGGAATATAATGAACAAAATAAACTGATGAACAAAATAGATTCAGAGACATAGAAGCATGGAACAGTCAGGGATCTCAGAAGCGAGGTGGGGGTGGGGGTCAGTGGGGAGAGATTAATCAAAGAATCTATATGCTTATATGCATAACCTATGGACAAAAACATTGGTATGGGGAAGGCCTGGAGGTGGGGTGGATGTGGGGTGGAGGGGATCAATAGGGGAAAAAGGGGGACATCTGTAATATTTTCAATAATAAAGATAAATTAAAAAAAAAGAAACTCCTGTAACTCAATAGCATTAAAAAAACTTAATTTAAAAATAGGCAAGGTACTTGAATATACATTTCTGTAAAGAAGACATACAAATGGCCAACAGGTATATTGAAAAAATGTTCACTAATCATTAAAGAAATGTAAATCAAAACCACAATGAAATATGATATCACACCTTTTAGGATGGCAATTGTCAAAAAAACAAAAGATAAAAAGTGTTGGTGAGAATGTGAAGAAATTGGGACTCCAGGACAGTGGTGGTGGAAATGTAAAATGATATGTTTACTATGGAAAACAGTATCTGGGTGCCTCAAAAAATTAAAAATAGTGCTGCCCTGTGATACAACAAGCCCACTCCTGGATATATATCTAAAAGAATTGGAATCAGGATCTTGAAGAAGAAGAGCACTCCCATGTTCATTGTAGTATTATTCGAAATAGCCAAGGCGTGGGAACAACCTAAATGTTCATTAACAGATGAATGGATAAAGAATATGTGAGATATATATACATATATCCATCCATACATATATATACACACATAGACATATATACATATATATGTGTGTGTGTGTGTGTGTGTATATATATATATATATATATATATATATATATATATGAAAGAAATCCTGTCATATTTGACAACATGGATGAACCTGGAGGACTTAATGCTAAACAAACTTAGCCTGTCACAAAGGGCAAAAAAATAAAAAAATAAAAATAAAAATGACCAACTATAGATAGAGTTCTCTTGGAATTCTGGATGATTTATTTTGTGGTAGAAGTAAATGAGAAGTACTAGTATCATGTGTCAGGAAAGGAGGGAAAAACCATAAATCAAAAGTTATACAGTATTACATTAACTTTTAGACTTGAACAAATGGGGTTCCAGGAGGGAAGAAATTAAAGAAGTAGAGATGAAACACAAGTGCACAGAAATTAATTTCTTAGAAAATGTGAGACTAAAATCTGCTTTTGTATTTCAGTGTGGCACTGGGAGGTCAGAAAACCTGTACAGGTTGTTCCTTGTAGAGCAGATACACATTGCTATAAATAATTTTTGCAGCTTTGACCCTGAGAGCTGATATTAGCTAGATGTGTCTTGATTTTATTCCATATTGTGCACTTCCTTCACCAGGATTTTCTAGTAGGTGGCTAGCTCTTTTACAGAAGATTCTAACTGGTTTTTGATAACATTCTTAGAGTTGAATTATTTTGGCAGTTTGGTCGTTGAAGTGCGAATGATGTTCATATGCCTGAAAACTTCTAAAATCTTGTCTCTATCAATATTCTCCCAAATAGACCTACATTTTGAGTAAAGAAATGTAGTTTTGTTTCTGTTATTAAAAGACTTGAGAATGATTCTATTCTTTGCCATCTTCCCTTAGGCTATGGCATATTTATTAACCAGGATATACATTTTTTTTAAACCCAAAATAGAGTAAAGCCTCATTAACTGATACTTTTTAAAATTAAGAATTTGGGATTATTTGGAAGGGTCTGACATTTATCTTTGTGTCATTAAAAAAAGAATAATATAAGCAATATTGTTGGGATACGTTTATCCTGGATAAAGAAACCAAACCCCTCCCTCATATTCATAGCACTTATTTAGTGGTTATGGGCCGATTACTCTTATCTATTTTGTGCCTAGTGGAATTTCAAATATCTTCTCAACTCAGTCACCCCTGAGGTGCTGTTGGTGCTTATTGCTCTTGTAACAGAGGAAAATCTATTTCAGAAAACATATTTTTGAGAGGCATGAAGTTTAAGTGCTTCTAAATCTTGCAATAGAAATGAAATGGTAACTGGCAAGGTTCCATCTGGAACATTCCCAGAGCTGTTTTGAAACCATGTGTATGCCTACATGAGTGCAGCGCACAAATAGTATCTATGGAATACAAACCGCCTTTTGAAACAAGACTGAGAAGACCTGCTGAGATAACAAAGTCATAGCTTGCTTTCTTGGGTACCTAGGGAGAGTGTTAAGGCACTGAGTCATTGCCAGGTTGTAAGGGACCAATAATTCCCCTATCACCATATGTACAATTGGTGAGAGGAAGTAGTTTTCCCTCAAGGTAGATACTATATAAGATATTTTGTGTCTCAGTGAGAAAAATAATGCCTGTCAAATTTGTAGAATTTGTTTTCTTTGTTTACTAATGTATACAAGGTGGGGCAAAAGTAAGTTCACAGTTGTGAGTACACAAAATGCAGAGTGAATCCTTGTATTATTATTATTAATTATTGAACTATTTTCCATATGAACAACTGTGAACCTATTTTTGCTCCACCCTGTATTTATACAGGTAAGTGTGATATAAGACCTGAAATTAATATATGTGTTGCCCTGTTCATTTGATTCCACATATGAGCAAGATCATGTGATACTTGATCTGATGAACAAAATAGATCCAGAGACATAGAAACATGAAACAGACTGACGAATCTCAGGAGGAAGGTGGGGGTGGGGGAGTGGGTGGGGAGAGATTAATCAAAGAGCTTAATGCATAAATCTATTACCTGTGGACACAGACAATAGTGTGGAGAAGGCCTGGGTGGCAGCGTGGATGCTGGGTAGAGGGGATCAATGGGGGAAAAGGGGCAGCTGTAATACTTTCAAAAATAAAGATAAATTTAACCCCCCCCCCAAAAAAAACAAAACAAAACAAAAACCCTGGAAGTTCCCAGCACACAGTTGAATTAAGATTTCAGAACTATTCTTGATTGGATATAGACTTGATTACAACAGCTGTCAACCTACTTTTGCCCCTCCGTGTGTGTGTGTGTGTGTGTGTGTGTGTGTGTGTCCTCTATTGATTGTCAATCTTTTCTGCCGGGCTTTACCGGTAAATTATTTCTGATGTCAGTTTCTGCGGATTTATAGAGTATGTTGTCACCAGTTTGTTTACCTTCAGTAAAAAAGAACCTGTCAATTAACTTTTACTGATTCTGTTGCAAAGGATGACACAATTTCCCTGGAGGTAGCCCTCTTTGCTCTCCCTGTGTTGTTCAGAAGGTAAAGTTGAATCCCGTTGGAGGCTTTTCCTTGTTAGTTCTCTAAAGCTCCTTCTGCTCTTTCGTCTCTCAAGCTGGCAATTCTCTAGGATGGGTTCTTTTCTATGATCATGTTGCATTTATTTTACATGGAATCTATGTCTGGGGTTGGAGTGAAACACTGGGAACTCTGAATGTGCTTGAAACTGGTGGATGTGTGTCATAGGGAGCATATTTTGAGGATCAGGTGAATGTCTATTAAAATTTGTTACAGAATGACTGATTTCAGAAAATGACTTCCAAAGTTTCATATACCTATTTACAAATGACACTTAGCAGCTATCAAGATTCTTAGTCCTTTGCATTTCAAAGCTTTTCCTGTCATCGAACCTTGCTCCTATTCCTGTGTAAAGGATTGCACAAAGCAAAATGATACAGAATGCTAGATAAGCTCCCATAGGGCAAACGTTGTTTCACCTGCGTAGCTGGGTACCCAGCACACATTTGCACCAGGTGGGCAAAGAATCAGTGCTCTTTGAGAAGATGTGAGGACCAAAAGTCTGTGTACTTCCTACACACTCTTTGGAACTTTGACAAACTACAGTGGTAAATAGAAACACAGTTTAAAAATTTATCATTTAGCTCTCAGCTAGTCAAACTTTTTCCCTTTTTATTTTATTTTTAAAATTTTTATTTATTTTTTGGCAAAAAAAAGTCATTTCAAAGAATACTTCTTTATGAAAGTCTCATGGATTCTTGGTTTGTTGTCTCTTATCTAGGGAGGGAAACTTCAGGTTCACATTTTCTTTTCCTTTAATATATTTTGCATGCCACCTGTGAACACCCTGTAACTTGCATACCTCACTTGCTTCATGTGGGTCTTCTAGACTCTGTGCAGTCACAGAGAGAATGACTGGAGCTCCAGTGCTACCATGGCATCCTTCCTTCTATCTAAAGTCCACCTTATCTTCAAGGCCAAGTCCAAATATCATCACCTTCAGTAGTAAAGCCTACAGTGACTTCCTTTATTTTCTGAACTGCTAACATCTATGCTTGTGCCCCTCTTCCAGTGTTAATTCCTTATCATATTGTGACCTTCTGCAATTGTTCAGGTTTGTTTTATTGATTAATAAAACATAGTATGTAGTAAGTTCTCAACTAGATTATAAATTCCTTAAAAGAATAGTAATGATTTCATATCTATTGTATTTTAATTAATTAAGCATATGATTGAGGGCTACTCTGCCTCAAGATTGTGTTAAATCCTAGAGAGAAAACTCTGTCTAATGTACATGCAGATACACAATTTTAATGCAAAATAATCACATCATTTTAATTAGATACAAATTATAGTGGAAACGCAGGAGAAGTAGTTCCTGAATTTTCCTTGGGATTCATAGAGAAGATAATATTTCATAAGAGACTTGAAAGAAGAGTAGCAATTTGTAAGTAGGGGAGAAAGTGAAAGGATATTGAGGCAGAAGGATGACATTTCAGGATGTGAGAGGCACGGTAAAGGGAGCAACATGTGTGTTAGTTGTTCGAGGACAAAGTATGAAGGAAACTGGGGAGATATTAAATCCTGGTGTGGAGCTTATGCCATTAGAAGATGCTTCTATTTCTTCCAGTGGGCAGTGGAATCTGTTTTTTTGTTTTTTTAAAAAATATATCTTTATTGATTTCAGAGAGAGGAAAGGAGAGGCAGAGAGAGAGAGAGATAGAAACATCAATGATGAGAGAGTCATTGACTGGCTGCAGCCTGCAACCCGGGCATGTGCCCTGACCGGGAATCGAACTCTGATCGCCTGGATCCTAGGTCGACGCTCAACCGCTGAGCCATGCCCGGCCGGGCGTGGGCAGTGGAATCTGAAGGGTTTTGAGCAAAAGAATGAGAGTCATCAAATTTATATTTTAGAAAGAAAACTTGAACAATTTTGTTATATATGGATTAGAAAAAACAGAGGTAGGGAAGTTATTGTAGCATTTTTGATGAGATATAATAAGCTAGGGTAGTGGTCATGGGAATAAAGAGAAAAATAGATTAATGAAAAAATTAAGACCATTGAATGAGTGATAGAATATGATCAAGAGAAATGAGCAGAATAGGTGGACAGACTGAGGTGATCAGAAACTTTTTAGTTTTAAAGAGTAAGTGCTGAATAATATTGGTGGCTTTTCCTTAGGGAAGTAGTAAAGGTTTTTCAGTAAGTGTGGTCAGTAAGATCTGCCTGGCTATGTGGCAGCCAGAGGAGAGGGTCAGGTGGTGGCAGAAATTGCTAGTGCCCACCAAAGCCTTTCTTATTTTTCTTCCTGATACTGAAACACATTTTCCTGCCTCTTTTGTGTCACATGACTGCATTCTAGTCAATGGCATCGGAACAGAAGTGATGCATCCCACTTTTAGGCATAGCAAGAAACACGTGTGAGCATTAGCTCTCTGCTCCTTTCTCCTTCCAGTGGGCTGCTGTTGTGACCACAATGATCAAAGAAGCCAGAGCTGAATGACCATGTGGATTAGAAGGCCCCCAAATCCTAAGCTGGAGTATTTATCTTCTGATTAAGAAATTAATTTATATTCTTTTTGAACCATTACATGCCGAGTCCATTTGTTACAGCATAGTGTTGTCCATTAGGTAGGTATTTCAGAAACTTCATTTTATACTCATATAGCTCAATTTTTCCCCTTTATAACAAAAGGTATATTCTTCCAGTGATTGGTCCTTTGGTTAGATCTTGATAGAAAGACACTGACTTCCTTTGAAAGATCCTGGTTTCTGCTGGTGAATTTGTTGGCTGTTTTAAGAAGTTGGATTGTTCACAAGGCATGAATTTATGAGACTCCAGTTTCTAGTGGTGGCATTGATTTCCTTCCTCTGCAGTATGGAGCTGGCTGTAGTGCATGCCAATGAAGTATAGAAGAAAAAAAATGCTTCATTATCATAAGGAGTGAATAGCTGGATAAAAAATTCCTAACAAAAAGCTATATGAGCCCTGGCCTATGGTGCTCAGTTGGTTGGAGCATCGTCAGGTACACCAAAAGGTTGTGGGTTTGATTCCCAGTCAGGGCACATACCTAGGTTGCAGGTGTGATCCCTGGTTGGGTTGGTTGAGTTGCAGTAGGCAAGTGATCCATGTTTCTCTCTCTCTCTCTCTCTAAAATTCAATTAACATGTTCTTGGGTGAGGATTAGAAATAAAAGCTATATGTAAATCATGGTATTCATTTTATTGCAGCTTAGGTCTTTGATTTTAACATAGAAAATATAATTAAAAGTATCTTTTCTAAAAAAAAATTTAGATCTAAACTATTGGAATAGTCAAAGTCCATCCATTGCGATATTACATTTCTTCAAATATTGCCCTCTTCTCTCTCTCATTCATTATGCATTGTTTCACAGAATGTAACTCAGCCTATATGTTTGCAGTAAAAATAAATGCTACTGAAAGACATAAATAATTTGAAAGAATATAAGCACCCCTATGTTTATTGCAGTATTATTTACAATAGCCAAGATCTGTAAACAGCCCAAGTGCCCATCAGTAGATGAGTGGATAAAAAGCTGTGGTACATTTACACAATGGATACTACTTAGCCGTAAAAAAAAAAGGAAATCTTACCTTTTGTGACAGCATGGATGGACCTGGAGATTATTATGTTGAGTAAACTAAGACAGTCAGAAAAGACAAATACCATTTGATTTCACTTATATGTGAAATCTAATGAACAAAATAAACTGACAAATAAAATAGAAACAGAAGCCTGGATACATGCAACAGACTAACACCTGTCAGAGGGGGTGGCGGTTGGGGGCTTAGATGAAAGAAGATGAGAGATTAAGCAAAAAAGCCCCACACCCCATATAGATATAACACATAGACACAGACAATACTGTGGTGTTAGAGGGAAAGGGAGTCAGAGGGTAGGTGGAAGTGGGCAAAGGGGGGTGGAAGTGAGGATGGAAAGAGACTTTACTTGGGGCAATGGGCACATGATACAGTGTGCAGATGAAGCTTTGTTGAGTTGTACACTCGAAAGCTGTATGGTATTGTGAACCAATGTCACCCCAATAAATTCAATAAAAAAGATCTAAGCCAGTAAAATCTGAATCAAAGTTTTATGTTATTTCACATATGCATGCCTGAAATGAACCACAGTAAAGGGCCAGGATGCCCTCAAGCCCGTAACAGCGCTCTCTCGAGGGCAGCCACCCCAATCCCACACTTTCGGTTTTGCGATACCAAGAGTGCTTTAGTGCTGTTTCCCCAGCTGTTGTCTGTGGACCATCTGCCACGAAGTCCCTAGGATGCTCGTGAAAAGGGTTGCTTCTTGAGCCCTTTTGGACCTAATGAAATAGAATATGTAGAGGGCACATCTTTAATCATTTTTAATTCTGAAAATAGCTCTCATTGGATTAGAAGAAGCAGTTCTTATCACCGAGGTAGTGAAATTGAACATAAATCTTGACATAACTGAAGACTTTTTGCAGATCAATGTGTTAATTTATTCAACCATCATATATTGAGTGTCTATTCTGAAGCAGATAATAGGAATAAAAAGATGAATTTGAAAGTAATCCTACCACTTGAGAACAAGCAGTTAATTTGGCAGGAGACAGGTAAATAAACAATTATAACACAATGTGATGATCCTGAACTAGGAAATCTATGGTGATTATGCAGGAGGAAAGAGGGAGCAACTATCGCTTGGGGTTGGGAAAGGCTTCAGCACTGGGAGACCAAGGAAGGGTTTGCTTACCAGAGGCTGTGGAAAGGTTGTAGTGAGCAGAGGGTTAGCAGATTGAAGAGCTTTGGGTGTACTAGGCAAACTTTGGTTCATTGAGATAGTACAAAGCCCTTTCTAGGGGAAGGGGGAAGAATCAATAATAAGAAATAGTTACATTTTGGGAGAAGGCTTCCAGGCTACTCTAAGATTTTTAAGTGAACTTGTACCATGATGAAAATGTTATTTAGAGGTGATTCTAGCGATTATGAATAAAAAGGCTATATTAGAAACAAGAAACTTAGAAATAAACCAAGAAGCATTTTTATACCAGGCATGTAGAAATGAGGGTGCAATCCAAGTGAGGAGTTGTACAAATGAAACAAGAGGTTAAACAGAAGTGGCATTTTTGAGCAAGAAATATTAACATTTGATAGATCTATTATGACCTGAAACTCATCCATGAAATTATCTACTTTTCTATATTCATAGCTTAGGACTCCAACATTACATTTAAAAGTTCAGTTTCATCCATTTTTGTGCATTTTGTCCGTGGCAAACACATAATTCTTCCCTGATGTAGTGATTTATTTAAATCCTATAATTTTATGAATACCTCCCAAATATATGGCATGTATGAAAATATCCTGCCATTAGGTTGTTGATAGTACCAAAACAGGTTTAGGAAAAATGTATTCTACTGATAATTATTTTGTGTCCTGTAGCTTCATTAAGTTCCTCATCTAGACTTTAGGAAGATATATGCACTGCATTAATGGTCTATTGCCTAGTAACAGGAGTTTTTGAATGAGGGATGAAATTACCGAGGAGCAATCTGTATGAATGATGGGGAAAGGAAGATAATGAAGTGTGGGAGCCTCCTTGACACCATGTATTGAGGATGTGCAAATTAATTTAAGTATTAAATGTTTGGAACTCAAATCTTTCAGGGAGAATTTCTTTTCCAGTTAGCATGGGTAGAATGAAAGCAACCTAGTATTCTTAAAGAGACACTACATTTAGAATGATAATATTCTTGATATAGAAGTGAACTGCATAGCTGTGAAATTCCTTAGAGGCCCTAGGATAGGGGCCAGCGAACTGTGGCCTGCAGTCCTAATCCAGCCCACTACCTGGTTTTGTAAATAATGTCCTTTTGGAACACAGTCCCCTTCATTCATTTATGTATTATCTATGGCTCACTGTGTGCCATAACAGGAGGTTTGAATTGCTGCAGAAGAGACTTTTTGGCCCACAAAGCCTAAAATATTTACCACGTGGCCTTTAACTGACCCTTGCTTGAGTAATAAAAAGTTTTCTAACCCGTGCTTTAGAAATAAAAATAATCATAATATTAGAGGAGCTCAGAGGTCTTTCTGTTCTAGTTCCCGTGAAGTTCCACTTTGCTCCTTTCTATACCTATATAGGAAGTTAGAAATTATACCCTTCCTTAGTGCCCTTGCTACCTGTAGGCATTAGGGTTCAGCCACTTGTCATTAATTAGCTTCCTGACTCAACTTCTTTCCTGTCACTCTTGCCTTGTCCTCTCAGCCACACTGGCCCTCCTTCTGTTCCTCAAGAATGCCATGTTTATATTCACTTCAGGACTTTTCAACAACTGGGACACTTCCATTATGTCTTTACATGAATTCCTTATCCTTCAGTTCCCCCTTTAAATGTCCTATGTTCAGACATGGCTTTCTTGACTACTTTATTTATAGTATGGTACTCATACTCCATTACTCTTTAACTCATTACTCTCTTTTATTTTTTCATTGCATGAGTCAGCATATAGAATTATTTTGTTTGCTTTTTAAAAACTTATTTATTGTCTATTTCCGCTACTAGGCTGTCAGGTTCAATACCCAGAGCAGGGTTTGGCACATAAAAGGCCTCAGTATTTGTTGATGGTGGCTGTTGAAATGCCCTGCTGTGAGGAAAAGTTGACACTGTAATCCAGAGACAGCAATAGAGCCTAGACCTAGGTTCAGAAGTGTATTCATTCTTATGCAAATTAATGTATGAAAAGGTTCATAATTTCCCAGACACGTAAGGTTTCTAATTTTACTTACAAAATACTCCAGGGAACCTCAATAAGCTTCCAAATGAAAATGATCGCCTTAGTATATTTTTTGTAATTATTAATATTCTATTTTATAAGTAAATACCCTATAATTTCTGTGGCCCCAAATTCTTATCTGATGCTGGAATTATTTTATTTTAGTAGCCACTCTTAGAGATATCAGTCTTCAACTATAACATTAACCTAGGTAGGAAGGTAGAGTTTCATAACAAGTGAAGAGTCTCTTAATTATCATTAATTTTATGTATTATTAGTCTCATCATTTATACATGAAAGAGTATACATGCTGGAAATCTTAATGAAACCTAAACTACCTGCTTTTTAATCCCCGGTGTTCTTACTGGATCTCAAAGTAACCCCCTCAGGAAAGAAAGCTCAGTTACATTTGCTGCTTTAATTTTCAGATAAATTTCATCTACTGTGACATAATACTCTCATCAGCTAACAAATTAGGTTACCAAATCTAGGTGGGCAATTCTTAGTGTCAAAGAAACAGCTATTTGAATCCAGTTAAAGAGACTTAGCTTGGCCAAGCTCTAGTGCATTCATAAAGTTGATGAGGTAGTTTTGGGTACTGTTATTAGTATGGTTGAATAGTTGTGTTGTACCACAGAATCAACAGAAAAAAATGTATGCCAGCTAGCTTCCCTAGCTCAAGATACTTGAAATGGAGTGCTGGTTACAATATATGTACTGCAGTGAATTTGAACTTTGTTGGTGTTAAACATGCCTAATTCAGGACAAAACAGTGTTATTTATTTGTTTATGTAATGTGTTGACTTATGAGATATTTGGGGCTCTGTGCACTTAAATGCATGTTCTGAGTCACTCTTTAATTAGTTAGATGTTGGAGTACTCTTTAGTAAATTACTTTAACAGTGCACTAAATGACTTCCTTCTCTCTGAAGAGAAGAAAAAATCCCAAATTAGGCATCCTCCAGTATTTAATTTATACCTAATTTATGACCAGCATTAATTTTGGAAATTAAAGATATGGCATATTCTTTCATTTTAAGCTGAAATTATGATGTTTTATTCTGACTGTCATTATCTAGATTTACAATGCTGTCTGTGTAGTTCAGCTCAGTTCCATGTCCCTAGTGTCAAAATGTGACACCATTTTTAGTCCATACTTCATTGTGTTGGATTATTTTGTGTTAACTGAACATTTCTGTTAAGACACTTCTCTTAATATTACAAATCTCTTTTTTATGGACTGAATTGTGTCCCCCAAATTCATATGTTAAAGCCCCTAATCCCCAATAGAAATAGGACTTTTAGGGGGATAATTAAGTTTAAAATAGGTCATAAAGGTTGAGCTCTAATATGATAGAACTGCTGTCCTTAGAAAAGGAAGAGACATTAGAAATTCTCTCTATCTCTTTCAGTGCACAGAGAAGAGGTGATGTGAGGATACGATGAGAAGGTTGCTGTCTTCACACCAAAAAGAAAGTCTTCTCTAGAAATCAACCCTGCTAGCACCTTGGTCTTGGACTTCTAGCCTCCAGAATTGTGAGAAAATGAATTTTTGTTTAAGTGAACCAGTCTGTTGTATTTTGTTATGGAAGCCTTAGCAGACTAGTACACTCTGTATTTTAAGAAGAATGTTTGCTATATCTTATACTCTTGTAAGTGGCCAATCAGTGATTCTGTAGAGCACTATATAGGAGAAATCACAATGCAGCCCTTGAGAAACTCAAACCACCACTGAAACTTCTGAGAAGCAACATACCAACAGCAGATAAATATGTACTAGAACTACAAGCTAAAATGTTCCACTATAGGTCTGGATTTGGTAGAAACTTGTCTTAGGCCACACTCAATATGTTTCAGGTACTAAAGTGACTGAAGACTTTGATTAAGAGCCATAGGATTTCCAACTGATATTAGCAAGAGCTCCCAAGATAATGCCTTAGTGAACTTTCAGTGTAATACCAACCGTTTATGAAGGTAAAGGGGACATTACAGAGAAATAAAATGTTGAGGCAGATCATTTCACAAGATCCTTGTAGGAGGTCAGTTTTAGGATGGAATAATCACAAATTGGGTATAACACTCTGGGATGTATGCTGTGAGGCCCCAGGATAGCTGTTCAGTTCCAAGTTAGTTCCCTCACGATCTTAAGCTCTCTGCAAGAGAAGAATTGTAATTTGGGAGGCTTAGATTTTTTCATTAGTACCCTCTTAGAATTTTTTTCTCTTTCATGTTGATTGTGTTGTAGATAAAAATCATTCAGTCTTAGAAATGTAGCTGAGAATGAGTAGGGAGAATCACTCTTACTAAGCACATTCTCTCCCACTGAAGGTTTTTCAACAGTTTTAAAAACTAAGTTGACTTCACCAACATGTGCTGCCAGCCCCTCACCTCTTTGGTCTTACTTGCTGATGTAGACCCTGGAGAGTTAGTCAGCCTAGATTAGTAGGGGCTTGTGGATGAGATTGATGACTTGGTATGTTTTCGCTCTGTGATGAGAAGGCAGTGCAATGACATTGTTTGATTTACATTTTAAATAAATGTTTGGAAAAGGTTGTAACTGGTCAAGGCTGAAAGCTGGGAGAGCAGTTATGGTGCTACAGTAAAAGAGGCAGAAGTCATGGTGTTTTAATAAAGGTGGTAGTAGTGACCATGGAAAGCAGTGGATGGGTAAGGGTAATATTTTGGAGGTAGAGGCCATAGAAGTTGCTGACAAGCTGAATGAGTGGGTGATGATACAAAAGAAAAGGCAGAATGAGGACAACATCTGTATCTGGGGTGTCAGTAATTGGGTGGTAGTTTCATATACAGAAATGGAAAATGCTGTGTGGAGCAAGTTTTCAGGGGAAAAATTAAGAATTCTGTTTTGAACGTTAGTTTTAAGATTCTTATTGAATATCCAGGTCAGGTACTTAGACACACCAGCATTGAGCACAATACAATGGTCCAGCCTAGAGATACAAATTTGGAATTCAGACATTTAAATAGCAGTATACATTCCCTGGCATAATATACATTGGCATTTAAAGTCATGGCAATGGATGAAATCACCTAGGGGGAGGAATGAAGGCAGATGCAAAAATGGTTAATCCATGATCCTATTCTCAAGGAATGTAGGTGAGAATTTTCATATATAATTTATATTTCTATGTCTATATCATCTATATCAGTATGTAAGCACCTTAAAAGAACTCCAACCTTTTTCCTGCCTCCAAGTTCCACTTTTGGTCTTCCAACTGCAGATAATTTGTTCCTTGATAAGGTAGTTAAATCTACAGCCAAACTTTTGCTTCCTTCCTACTTTTCTTGTCTAAACTGAGCTAACCTTGAATCAGCAGGAATAGTTAAATCTCCTGTTATCTCAGTAAGAAGAACTGTAATCATCACCCCATGAAGCTATCTTCTGAACATCTCCTAAATATGATGCTCCAGAATCCTCTAGCAGTTTGGCAGATTCTGTGATTTCAAAAATATTTTGTACTCAAGAATTATAGATTCTCTAGAAGGAAGAAATTTAGCACCAGCCTGACATACTGGTACCCTCCCTACATCCCCTGATGTTTGCAGACATCTGCTCAAATAATGGCATTCTCATTTTTCCTGATTCAGTTAATGAAACGTGAGTTCACCTGAGAGTGGAAATAGAAGCAGTAGAGGAGAAATGGCAAGTTAGGAAGAGCACTTTATAATTTTCAAGAGATAAGAAAAAACATCTCATTAAAAAATGTAAAATGTGCTATTTGGAATAAGATTTCCAGCTTTCCCTTTAAGATTTTTTTAAAATTTATTTTTATTGTTGAAAGCACTACAGGTGTCCCATTCCCCCCCCCCCCCCCAATTGATCCCCTCCACCTCGCTTCCACCCTCTCCTCAGGCCTTCACCCCGTTATCGTTCATATCCATGGGTTATGCATATATGCATATAACTTCTTTGGTTAATCACCTCCCACCCTTTAACCCCTTTCCCTCTTCCCTCTGAAATATGATCATCGGTTGCATGTGTAAATGTCTCTGGATCTATTTAGTTTGTCAGATTCTTTTGTCCATTAACTTCTTCTTAAAGAAGACCCTTCAACATTTCCTGTAGTGCTGGTCTGGTGGTGATAAACTCCTTTAGTTTTTCCTTTCTGAGAAGCTCTTTATCGGACCTTCAGTTCTAAATGATAGCTTTGCTGGGTAGAGCAATCTTGGTTGTAGTTCCATGTTTTTCGTCACTTTGAATATTTCTTGCCACTCCCTTCTGGCCTGCAAGGTTTCTGTTGGGAAATCAGCTGACAGTCGCATGGGTGCTCCCTTGTAGGTAACTAACTGCTTTCTCTTGCTGCTTTTAAGATTCTCCGTTTGTTTTTAACCTTTGGCATTTTAATTATGATGTGTCTCACTATGGGCCTCTTTGGGTTCCTCTTGTTTGGGACCCTCTGTGCTTCCTGGACTTGTAAGTCTATTTCTTTCCCCAGGTAGGGGAAGTTTTCTGTAATTATTTTTTCAAATAGGTTTTCAATTTCTTGCTGTCTTTCCTCTCCTTCTGGCACCCCAATAATATGAATGTTGGGCCTCTTGAAATTGTCCCAGAGACTCCTTATACTATCTTCATAGTTCTGGATTCTATTTTCTTTTTGCTCTTCTGGTTGGGTGTTTTGTTTCCTCATGTTCCAAATTGTTGATTTGATTCTCAGGGTCCTCTACTCGACTGTTGATTCCCTGTAAATTATTCTTCATTTCAGTTCATGTAGCCTTCATTTCTGATAGATATTTTATTAGGTCATTGATGGTCTCACTTGTTTTCATAATAGTCTTCCTAATATCCTTGAGCATCCTTATAACCCAAATTCTGAACTCTGTATCTATTAGCTTGCTTGGTTCTATTTCATTTAGTTCATTTTCTTGAGATTTCTTCTGTTCTTTCCTTTGTGACATGTTTCTTTGCCTCCACATTTTGGCTGCTTCCAGGTGTTTGTTCTATGTATTAGGAAGAGCTGCTATGTCTCCTGGAATTGGTAGAGTGGCTTTGTGTAGTAGGTGTCCTGTAGGGTCCAGTGGCTAGGCTTCCCAGTCACCTGAGCTGGGCCTTCTAGGTGCTCCCCTGTGTGGGCTGTGTGCACTGTCCTGTTGCAGTCGAGCCTTGGCTGCTGTTGGCGTCACTGGGAGGAAGTGACCCCCAGACCAATCCACTGTGAGGACCAGCTGTAACTACAGCCTGAGAGCTGCTGTGCTGGAGACACCCCTATGGAGCAGGATTTACTTCAGTGGAGCTTTGGTATTCACCAAGTGAGCCCCTTGAGTGTGTCACTCGTGGCTGTGGTAGGGTTGTAATCCAGGGTGGTCGAGTCTGACCACCAGGTGCACTGTCTCTGGGGCCTCCCTGGAGGTGTAAAGTCAGCCTGTGCCAGTGCCTTGCCCAGGGCCACCCAGCATGAGCTACTCAGCAAACCGTAGTTGGCTGCTACTTGTGCTGGGCTTGGAGGTGTCCAGGAGAGATCAACCTATGAGCCACTTCAGGCTGCCAATAGTGCCAGGCCTGGGACCACTTATCAAGCCGTATGGGGCACACTGTTGCTTGTATGAGAGATTTTAGGAAAGTCCTAAGCATGAAGCTCGAGAGGCCACTTGCACAGAAAAGCCCCTGGAAATGGCCTGGATGAGCTGCAGGCGGGGAGGGGCGGGGCCTCCGGGAATCACGGGGCGGGGCCAAAGGTGTGAGTCAGGCGCTGGCGGTTCAAATATGGCGCCTGCCTGCCGGCTGTGTGCGGGGAGGACTCGCCAAAGGAGCCATGGCCTCTGCCAGCCCTTCTGCCTGGGAGGAAGCCACCCTCCGCCTCTCGCCCGGATCTCAGGCAGGTTAGTTCCTCCCCGAGTGTCCCGGGTCCTTTCAGCTGCTGCCCGGCGCTGGGCTCAGAGGGAGCGTCCGAGTGAGTCCGCGCCGGGCCCTTTAGAGGAGCTGCTGGGGCTCCCGCAGCCTCCGCGACCCTCAGGGACATTCCCCGCTGGTTTCACAGCCCGGAGTTGTGGGGACGTCTCTTCCCGGCCCTGGAGCCCTGGGCCCGGGGCCTGCTGTGGGGCTGGGACCCCTCCCTCCTCTAGGAAACCTCCACCCCGAGATTCCCTCCCGGGTTTCACCCGCGGCACCGGGTGTGGGCCCGCAGCCGCGTCTCTGGGATCCAGCCCAGATCAGCCCGCGTCTCCGCCCCTCCTACCGCTCTCGGTGCTGCTTCAGCTCCCTGGCTGTGGGGCTTCTGTGCAGCCAGATCTCAGGAGGCTCTGAGAGACGGTGGTTCTGTGTTTTAGTTGTAATTCTGATGTGGTTGTGGGAGGCGGCAGGTGCAGCTGTGACCTACGCTGCCTTCTTTTTCTGTCCCTTTAAGATTTAATGTCCCTTCACAAAGAATGCCTTCCCCCATTTTTTTTTTTTTTTTAAGTTTTTTTCTCTCTCACAGCTGTATTATTTTTAATAGGAAATTTTGAGATAACTCAAATGTCCCTCTTCATTAGAGAGTATAAATAAATTGTGGCATGTAAATACAATGGAATAAAACACAGTAATATAAAGTGAACAAGTGTGCTCTTGCAACAACCTGGATCAATCTCACAAATTTCATAGTAATGAAATAAAGAAGAGATACACATACATAGCATAAGTCTGTCTAAAGTTCTAAACCAATGCCTGCCATTTATTTTCAAATGGTTCTGCAAATAAAATATATGTCCATATCCACCTATTCAGATACAAATGAAACATGGAAAATTGTTAACAAATATGAATCGAGGTAAAAGTATACAGAAGGTTCATTGTATTGTTTTGCTAATTTTCTTTAGGTTTGAGATTTTTCAAAATAAAATGAGGAAAAAAGTTCAAAAATTGAATAAAGTTAATTTATATTGTTTAAGAGTAGTTTCATCATCTGGGTGACAGATGTATGTTTTCTTTATAATTACTTATTAAACTATACATATATATTTTATACATTTTTTTCTTGTATGTATATTTCACAAAAGAGAAAAGGTAAAAAATGTGATGATATATATAAAAATACTTTCAAAGATAAAACTGCTACACACATGTTAATCATCATTATAAAAAAATAAACTTTTTGCTTTATAACAACCAAACATAAGTAAGGGGGCTTTTTGATATGTGGGGCATTTGCTTGAGATCAACTTATCAAAGGTTACATTCTGAGTATCAATTTTTGAGGCTAACAGTAATAATGTCATCTGATTTGTCCATGAGATAGTTCTTACACAACCATCAATTCTGAATCCTGTTTACTTTTATAAGATAGTGTATTCTTCTAAGTAATTCCCTTGAACTGCACAATAATACTCCAATTCTCATTTTGGCAGATAGTCTAGCATGTGGTACTTAAAATTTTATTATAAGAAAATTCTGGATGAAAGTTTTATAAGTAGTCAAATATCATACATAATTTATATTGTCCATGCATAAATGTTGCCATTTTCTACAGGTTTTTCTAAATTCTTCATGAGGATTTCACAGTATTTTTTTTTTATAAAACCCTGAACATCAAAAGTTGTTCAGAATTTCATGTTTTCAAAATGACTTCTAATATAGTTAGATTAATCTACTTGATAGTCATCTTTATGAGTCATGTAAGTCAATATGAAAATGTAAGTCATCACTTTTCTATTTCTTCTGCAGCTTCTTCTACAGTTGAAACGTGGATTACTTTCAATGTTTTCTTGTTCTTTATAAAGCAAAATAACAATGTCTTCTTTCCACATTTTGCACAAACTTCGATGTGTAGGCACATGGTCTACACATGATGGAATAAGAATCCTTCACTGTCTTTTATAAACATTTGACACAATTTTTAGGCTTTGACAATGATTTATACTTACTGTATTTTACAGGCCATTCAAGAACTTCTTTAAAGCCCTAACATGCTTCATTATGAAGTTTTGCATTAATTAAACTTGTCATTTTTGAAGTGAAGTGGATTCCGGTGCTCCCGAGGCCGGAATGGGCCACGTTCTTTTTCTGGGTGCTCACTGCCGAAATCACAATCGCCATGTGCTGGGGCGAGAAAGACACAGGCAAGACCATCTTTCAAATTTTATAGTCTCACTATTTAATGTTTAGAGCTTGACAAGCTAGATAAAAGAAAGACATTTTTGAGAAACTTGACAAGCTAGACATTTTTGAGAAACTTGAATGAGAGCAAGGCTTTTATTTTTATTTTCTTTTACAGGGAATAACAATAGTAAATATGGTAACTGTGGTGCTTACTTGTCCTGTTATGCCTCCTTGCCACCCTGCACCTCCAAAGCATCAAGGAAATGGTAAGTGTACAAGTGAGGCCTAAAGGACTATAATTTACATATATAAATAATTATAATTTATATAAAGGCCAGTCTATCCAAGGGAGGCAGAAAAAAGCCTAGGAATAACAGTGTAAGAGAGAACTCTTTGAGACTAACCTCCTTTCCAATTCTGGTGGATAATGGAGAAAAGTGCATAATTCAAATAACAGAGGAGAAGATTCATATCGGAGATTGATTTTTGTCACAAGAATTACATATGAATTATATATGAAAATTCAGTTCAAACTTTCAGAAATGCAAGCTAGTTCTAGTTAACATTTTCCTCCTAACATCTCACCCCCAAGTGAAAATATCAGTGGTAAAATGTGGTTTTCTAATAGAACATTCTCTTTCTGAAATTAAGGACGGCCATTGAACTACACTGGCAGATACATCTCATCCCATTTTTTTTTCACATTTACCTAGAGCTTTTCTGACATAAACACACTTTGTCTCTCCTTTAAACCTTGAATTCTGCTATTGATGCCACTTTAAGAAGACTGTCAATGTGGTTTCCAGGCCATCTGATAACTGGATTACGGCCTTAATTCCATTCAGATACACTACTAGAGCAGTCCTATAAGCATAATTTATGAACACCAATGTCTTTGTCTGACTCCTAATCTCACTACTAACTTCCAGGAGCTATGAACTGTCTAAAAGTGAGTGAATTTAAAACATACCTGAATATCATATTTCCCTCTATTAGTTCAAGATAACTAGTCAGAAAGGGTTCCAGAATACAAATGTGTGCATATTTTAAAAATTGGCTCTCCTTTGATATATATGTAGACTTTGGGATTTATTGGAAGTCCCTTTATTCATTAGAGAAAAGCTAATTTGTTTTCTATTATTCAAGAAATGTTTTGTTTCCCATATGCACCCGGAGATAACAGAAACATTAGCAAAGGGACAACACATTTCAGTTCCAATCCTTATAGTGGTTCCTGATTTGACAGAGTAGAATACTGAGGGAAATCACTAGGAGCTCCCCCCTTACCCCATGTCATGGTATCCAATTATATCTTGCAGTGACCCTGAAAGGCCTGCTTGAAATCCTTGTGTCTTAATGCCCTGTTCTTTATCACAGAGAGACAAATGAAAACAATGACCTTTAAAATATATATTCTTCTAATTGTCTGCTGACAGTCTTTCATTGCCAGCTACCCTGTTTGTATGAGTAAAACCTGATCAAAATAAAAAGCACCTCAAAGTTCAATGTCCCTGGGACTCTATCAAATGCTAAGAATGCTGCTTTGATATTCTTATGTCTTGGAAGTTTATATCTCATATGAAAAGACTATTTAAGATTTACTGAAATCAAATAAGATTCTGTTGGGAGAATTAGAGCTAAAATGACATATCCAGGTATGCCCCAGGAGCAGTATTCGTTCTAGTTGAGTTGACATCAAGATAAAATTTGGTAACTCAAAGATATCAAGCTTGTGCTGTTTTCACTGCTTCTAAGCAAAGTTTTAAGGCAGTCCTTTTGGCTAATAAGTAATGTTTTAGTCACACAAATCTTATTATTCAACATGAATTCTTTTCAGGACAATTTTAATTGGTACTTTTGTGCCAAGTGTTCCCGTATATTTTATTTTGTTCCCATGGTTAAAATGATAAATATGTATAGCATCAACAGTTACTTCAAATAAGTTGTTTTATTTTGGAAACTCACATGTACTATATTTGAAAAATCTACAATTTTAAGAGATTATTTTTAAAAAAATGTGTCTTTATTAATTTCAGAGAGAGAAGGGAGAGGGAGAGAGAGAGATAGAAACATCAATGATGAGAGAGTTGTCATTGATCAGCTGCCTCCTGCATGCCTCCCATTGGGGATCTGGCTCGCAACCTGGGTATGTGCCTGACCAGGAATCGAAACTTGATCTTCTGGATCGTAGGTTGACACTCAACTGCTGAGCCATGCTGGCCAGGTTTAAAGGATTTTTTTTTAATGCTTTTTTTTGTTGTTGTTCAAAATATTACAGATGCCCCTTTTTTCCCCCAATGACCCATTCCACCCCATCCCACTTAAGGGATTATTTTAACACACTTCTATCAGAAACTAATTAAGCCATCAAAAAATTAGAAGCTTAAGATTTTGTCAATATAGTTGATAAGTTTGACTTTGTAAATATTGAAAAAGCAATTCATATTCTCTTCAAGAACATATGTAAAACTGACCAAATTTGATCACAGAATAGGCAAAAAAGAAGTTTCAGCAAATTCCCAAGAACAGATAACATGAACAACAACATATCTGAGAGTTACTATAAAATTAGACATCAGTTAGGATAATCTGAATCTCTTTACTTTATCAAAATCATGTAAACCAGCGAGACCAAATAACATTGCATATAACTTACAGAGCAAGAGACAGTGAACTTTAAAAACCTCAATGTTTATGTAAGTTTGAAAGTGAATGAACACCATATGATTCATCTTGGAGCCCCATCTGGAGTGGAATCTGGTGAGGAATTGCATAGAAGAATGGAAAGAACAGCGAGTTCCCAGAACAAACTGTCTGAAGGAGAGGGTCCCTCTCAGAATGGGGAAATAGTCAGAAAGGTCTGATCAGAGCATGGGCTAGAGGGAAATCAAAGTAAAGAGACTTGGCAGACACGTGGAACCAGAGGTGATGTCTTGAGAAGGCACATTAAGGGAGAGAAGGTAACGTAGAAGGAGGTATGTCCTCTGGAGACAGTGCAAAGGTAAAGAAGGCATCAAGTGGTGGAAAAAGTTCTAAGAAACCAGACAGTATTACAAAATTTGACTTCCTTCTCTTTAAAATTTGTGTCACTCATTTAATAATAATAACAATAAATACTCAGATGAAGATTAAAAATAAGTTTAGTCAATTGTGTTCTGTTCTTGTTAAGCTTCCAAACCACTTGGGATGCTCATGAAACAATAAGAAAACAGTATTGGACAGAACAGCTTAAAGCTATTTTTTGGTATAAATTTTAA
Source organism: Miniopterus natalensis (assembly GCF_054644295.1). NCBI lineage: Eukaryota > Metazoa > Chordata > Mammalia > Chiroptera > Miniopteridae > Miniopterus > Miniopterus natalensis. Next base: position 42,030,714 of record NC_142087.1, on the reverse strand, counting down.
AATGCTCTAGCAGTTTAGAGAAGGAGGTGTTCAAAGTATCTTAATTTGGCTGATGGTGTATTAGTTTCCTATTTGCTACTGTAACCAATTGCTCAAATTCGTGACTTAAAACAACACAAATTTATAATCTCACAGTTTTGTTTATCAGCAGTCTGACATGGCTCTCACCGGGATAAAGTCAAGCTGTACGCCAGGCTGTGTGTTTCTTTATGGAGGCTCCAGGGAGAATCCAGCTTGCCTTATCCAGCTTGTAGAGTGCGTCTGCATTCCTTGAATTGTGGTCCCTTTGCTCCATTAAAGCTGGCAATGTCAGGTCCAGTCCTTCTGCATTGTATCAGTGACCAACTGCCTCCCTCTAAACTTTTCAAGGTCCTTGGGATAACATTGGGTCCACTTGAGCAATCCAGGATATCTCACTATTTTAAGGTCAGCTGAAAAGCAATTTTAATTTCATCTTCAGCCTTAATTCTGTTTTGCCATGTAAAGTAAAATATTCCTAGGTTTCCAGGGATTAAGATGTGGGTATTGTTGGAGGGTCATTGTTCTGCCTACACAATTGAGGAAAGAATTGTCATTCTTTAGTCATTTGAAAATATCTCTGTGGTCTTTGTACAAATGCATGAGCCGAGGGAGAAAATGTCAGCATTCTTTTGATATGGGTTATAGACACTTACTTTTCCATTTGTGCTTGTCTGTTTTCTTTTGAGAATATTGTCTGTCCTCCTAATGAAGAAGAAGTGGTGCTCCCTGTTCCTTTAGATTTGTTGACTTCTGGCTAGTCATTTTGAACAAGACCTGTGGAGAGAACTTAATATTGTAAAAGTGATAGATTCAGATTGTTCTAATAACAAGGTCGTAGGCTTGAATAAAACTCTTTTATATTGGAAAAAATAAAGCTTATTGTATGGAGTTCATGTCCTTTTGGAACTGGAAAAATTTGGTCATGGAAGAAGTAGAAAAATTAACTAGAATAAAGTATTATTATTGTATAAAATATAATATATATTAGGGGAAGATTAACGATCTTCTTTTTTAAAATAGTTAGTAAAAAGTTTAATTTTATTCTCTCACTAGAGAGTAAGATAAATTTTGAGGGAACCCCCAAATTATGCATAGTTGTCTTCTAAATCACTTTACAAAGCTTGGGAAACCTGTATTATGTTGGATTAATTAGCTATGGCTTTGATATAGCTTTTGCTTAGCTATGCTTAGTTATGCTTAGATCTTTGGCTAGGAGAAACGTCAGTAATTAAGTGGATAATTACTCCAATCTTGATGTGGCCTTTATGTCTACCTCTGGCATCCAGTTAATGGGTGTAGAGATATTAGCTAATAGTCACACTATTTGTTCAATAGATACTATTTGGGAAAAACAATTTTTTTCCTACTCTTTAGCAAAATGTTTTAAATCAATGTTGCTCTGGAAATTGTATTCCTTTTATGGTATCCTTGGAGATGGAATGCCTATAGCATGCAATTCATTGTTGCAGCCCATTTCTGCTGCTCTTACCCATCCTCCAGTGCTTTACTTTATTCATTACCATTATTGTTTTTAAATAGGGCCCAATTTTGTGTGCACTAAGGACAAGATTATCTTAAGCAATTGAAGCAAATATCATTGCAGCCTGGAAAATGGCTTTGATTCTCCCATTCCTGCACAACAAATTCAGGGGCAGGTAGCTTAGGAATCCAAAGCAGGTTTAGAAATGGTGGTGCAGCCTCTTACGCAGCTTCTCCAGATCTGAAACAGCTCTTGCATACACTGATTGCTTGTGAATGCAACTGTCTAGGTTACATAGAAAATGAACATAATAAGTTTTTATTTCCCATGGTAATACACCAACAGCTACATTCTGCTTCTAATAGTTTCCAATTCAGTAATAATAGCGTGGTTCGGTTTATTTTATTGAAGACATAAAAATACTTGGCAGCCCGAGGCTGAAGTGAGTGGTTGAAAAGAAGATTCCAACAGGGACCACAGGACCTGAACATGGAACATGGGTATACTTGGCACTTAGCAGCTATGATTTATTCATTTAGTGAAAAGCTGCATCCCATAAACATGATTTGTGTGATTACTGAGGGGGGAATTTGATCTCTAGTTATATAGAATGGTACCTCACAATTTTGTTGCACACATCTTACCTTTTTAATAGCATTCCTTTTGTCTGGAATTATTTCAGCACACTTTTCTCAGGAGAAAACTCTTCATTTTTATTCTTTGTAAAAAAATAAATAAATAAATGAAAGAAAAATACCAAGTTCCTTTATTCACTAACTGGCTTGAGAGCTTAGGCTTTGCAGATGTCTGCAGTGCAAATGAAGGATTTTTAAAAATTCAGCTGCATATCTTAAAACAAGCAGAACTATTTGGGAATATATATATTTTTATTTTATCAAAGCACATTTTCTAGAAGTGAAAATTGAAAACTTTATTCAGATTGGAAAATCTTCATTAAACAAGAGACTCCATCATTAGACAGCAGAAACATTAGATAATGTTGGTAATAAAATCTATTCTATTTTTATTCATCTTCCATATTAATGAAGTAAAGTAATTCACTATTTGGCCTGAGAAAACCTGGGCACCATGAGCACTATATCCCAACTCAACTGTACCAAACACTTGACTGAGTGAGCTTTGGGAAGTTTCTTGGCTTTCCCTAGCTTTGGTTTTTCCATTTCCCAAATACGTGGGTATGCTAACATCTGTCTTAATGGGATATCACAGGTGCGTTATAAGGATCAGATGGGATAGTGAATGTTGATGTGGTAGGTAAAGCTCTTTATCATTGTGCAAAATATATGTCAATGGTCACTAGTAAGATCTATTCTTTAGGATGTTCCTTCACTGGTAATGGTGAAGTTCCACAATCCCACGCACTTTTTCTGCCAGCCTTCTTTATTGCTAATATACAGATTGTAAACAGTGCTGAACTGGAGATAAAGGTTGTCTTTCACTCTCTCTAAGAAGCCATAGTGTGGAGGTGGTGCAAAGAATCCAGGTTTATGATTGAGTTCTTTTAGAGTGAGAGCGTAGATAATCAACTGGAATTCTTCGAACCTCAGTTATCTATAAAATATCTGGCCTGGCTGGGCGTGGCTCAGTGGTTGAGCGTCAACCTAGGATCCAGGCGATCGGGGTTCGATTCCTGGTCAGGGCACATGCCTGGGTTGTGGGCTCAATCCCCAGTCGGGGGCATGCAGGAGGCAGCTGATCAATGACTCTCTCATCATTGATGTTTCTATCTCTCTCTCCCTCTCCTTTCCTCTCTATGAAATCAATAAAGATATAATAAAAAAAACTGAAACATTTTATAAAATATCTGAATAAAACCCACTGACTTTGTCACAAGATTAACTTTGTCAAAAGAAGCAATGCATATGAAAAGTCTTTGGAGACTTAAAAACTACAAATGCAAATTATTACCATTACTCTTTTATTTGGACATTGTAACCTTTAGCACTGATAAATGAAGCTACATAAAATGCAATTATTTCTTGATAGAAACTTAATGTTATACCGTTAGAAGATAAAATACCTTCTGTTTGTTTTCTGTGAGAAATAGCTTTCAATATAATTACAGTAAATAAAATCTGTAATGCCTTTATAAATCTTTATTTAGTCAGAGCCAGGACTATTTCATATAGTGACCTTTTCTTTTGAAAATGATGAGTCTTCTTTGTAAATAAAGACTTTAGGAGTTTACAGACCAACAACTGAATCATCCCTTTAAGAAAGTGCAAACAAATGTTTTTATTTGCAAGTGTTTGTTCAAGAACCCATGTGTGAAAATCCGTAGTTTTACAATAGATTTGTTGGGGGTGAGGGGATAATCACTTTATAGAGTTATTCATTGTTTCTTAATACCCTTAAAGATTTTTAAAAATAGCTATATGACCTGATGAAGTATGAAGTAAGTAGCTTGATATAATATATAGTTAAAACTAAGGGTTGCAAGAACAGCTTAGGGAAAGAAGTGGCTTTTTCATTTAATAAGATGAAAAGCTTTTACATGATATGAAATCATTTAAATCTACAGAGATATGCTGAAACCTTGAATATTGAATCAATGCAAGAGTTATATATTTACTGTTTTTATTGTGATAAAATATATATAATGTAAAATTTACCATTTTAATATTTTTTTTAGTGTACAGTTCAGTGGTATTAAGTACATTCATATTGTGCCACCATCACCATTATCCATCTGTAAAACTTTTTTATCATTCCAAACTGAAACTTTGCACCCATTAAAGAGTTATGTTTTAAAGAACACTGTCAACATGGCCTGTTATATGCTATCATAAAATTTATCTTTGCATTCAAATATTACTTTTAAATAGTGATGCATTATACTTTTAGCAGTAATTTGAACAAGGAGAAGCTTTTCCAAATAATGTATTTGTAATGTTAGTCAGATAAGTTGAATATAATATATTCAAATGTTATATTTTTGTTACAAGTTCACTTGTAATTTTTAAAAAATTTATGGTTGACACTATAATAGATGTCCCCCATTATTTCCCCCTCTACCCAACCTCCAAACCCCCTCCCTCTGGCCATCACCACACTGTTGTCTGTGTCCATGGGCTATGGATACATGTAATTTAAAAAAAATATTTATTTGATACTAGAATTTTTACTGCTAAGGCAGTAATGATTTTTGTTTCTGCAATAAGAAATTTTATCCTGAAAACTTTTTTGTACCTAACTACATTTCATTACTTTTTAAAATATGTCTTTATTGATTTCAGAGAGAAGAAGAAAGAGGGAGAGAGATATAGAAACATCAATGATGAGGGAGTCATTGATCTGCTGCTTCCTGCTCGCCCCCAACTGGGGATCAAGCCCACAGCTCTGGCATGTGCCTTGACGGGTAATCGAAGGCGATCTCCTGAATCCTAGGTTGATGCTCAACTGCTGAGCCACACCCGGCTGGGCTACTACATTTCTTTATGTGAGTTATTTTAGCTTTATTTTAATGAATAATGGGGAAGGAGTTTACTCCAGACAAAGTCTGCACCTAGACTTTTAGAAGCACATCTACGGAATAAAGTGAGATATCTATAATAATTGAAAAATAACTTAATTTGTATCACTTGATATTTTACTTTCTATCCTACATTGTTAAGGGAGTTATACATTGGTAAGTCTCTATAGATGGTAAGTAATCAATATCTATCAAAAGTTTAAAAAGTAGATACTTTGACCCAGCCAATACATCTCTAAATATTTATCCTACATTTGTATACATGTAAATTCATGAAGGCATATATATATATGTGTGTGTGTGTGTGTGTGTGTGTGTGTGTGTGTGTGTGTGTGTATAGAGAGAGAGAGAGAAAGAGAGAGAGAGAACATAATATAAAGAACACTTAAAACACAGTAATGACTCATACAGCCCCAAAATGGACAAAGGAGTATAAAAATATTTCAAAAGTATAAAGTGGATAAAAAGCCCATGAAAAGATACCTGGTAATATTAGTTATCAGGGAAATAAAAATTAAAACCACAAAAGATATACTGCACACTCTTTAGAATGGTTAACTTTAAAGACAAGGATAATTCTAAATGTTTTTAAAGATACAGAGCAACTGGAATTCTTATATGTTGCTGGGGTGTGTGTGTGTGTGTGTGTGAAAAATGGTATAGTCACTTTGGGAAAAAGTAGTTTCTTATAAAGTTAAAATAAAATATAGAATAAAATGTGCATACAAAGGCTTGTTCACATATGTTCATAGCAATTTTATTCAAAATAGCCTCTAATTGGAAAAAATAAAAATGTCCATCAATTGGAGAATTAATAAATTATGGTATATTTCATATATTGACATTTTACTCAGCAATAAGAAGGAATGAGCAGCTGATAATTGCAACAACATAGAAGACTCTCAGAAGCATTATATTGAAAGAAAGGAGTTAGACATAAAAAAGTACATACTGTAGGTAGGATTCCACTTACATAACAATCTGGAAGAGGCAAGCAATGTATTCTGACATAAAAGAGATCAGTGGTTAAGTGGGACTAGGTTCCCTGAAAAGAGGTACTAGGAAACATTTTAAGGTGACAATAACTTTATATGTCTTGACTGGAGTGGTGATTATATGGGTGCACACATTCTTAAAAACTCACCAACCTATACATTTAAAATGGCCACATGTTATTATATGTACATTTTATCTTAATAAAGTTGATTAAAAATTGTGATAGTAGTGGATCATAGCCTATTGAATAAAATAAAAACCCATGATTCCAAACTGATATAAATGAATGTATTAACGGTTTGGTGAAGAACAGAAACCTTACATAGTTTCAAAGCAATTCCACGCAAAATGCATATTTGTTACAAAGAGAAACAAATCATACTTTTGTAATGGAAAAGCCTGGCAGACACCACCTTACTCAAGTGATCAAAGTCAACAGCATCAGTAATGGGCTCAACAAAAATCAAGTCCACTTGAGAAGGTGCACAGAGAGGAACATATCATTTTTGATATTCCTGCCAAAGGGGTTTTTATCAGTATTGAATCATAAGGAAACTATTGGGCAAATCCAAATTAAAGAACAGCCTACAAAATAACCAGCCTGGGATCTTCTACAATGTCATGATCATAAAAATCAAAGAAAAGATTGAGAAACTGTTCTGCACTGATGGACTTCAAAGACACAGTACAAATAGATACGTGTGATTCTGAACTAGATTGTAACTTTTTATTTATTTTTAAAATAAAGGACATTATTGAGACAATTGGTGAAACTTGAATGGTTTCTGAGGATTAGCTGTTAATATTAGATCAATGTTAACTTCTTGATTTTTGGTACTTGTATGGTGATTGTGAAGGAGAAAGTCCTTGTTTGTAGGAAAGTCCACTGTTTTGGGGCCGATGTAGCATCAAATTGGCAACTTAATCTCAATTAGTTGTATTATAATGGAAAATTTTCTATAAATTTGAGATTGAAATAAAAACAATAAAAAAGTTAAAGAATAAAAGAAAAAGCTCCCTTTAACTTTTTCTTCTTTCAAGGTTATTCAAAAGTGTGTGACGTTTCAATTCAAATGGTTAAAAATCATATTTTTAAAAATAATGTGCCCTCACAGAAGATTACATGCCTTTTCTCCTTTCCTTACTGAGAATCTACATTTTTAGCTCACTTTGATTTTTATTATATATTTTTTTTCAGGTTTCTAGGAGTTTCTGTGAGTCTTTCTGAATTTTAATTATACATGTGAATTGATGAAGATCTTTGTATGTGTGTTCAAAGTCTTCGGTATTGGAAAGCCATAGATGTTTTTGAAGTTTCGTAAGAAATGATGTTATTTACTTCAAATCAGTAATCTTTTTACTGTCTCTATCATTTTGCCTTCTCAGAATGTCATATTTGGAATCATAGAGTAGATAGCTTTTTAGATTCACTTTACTTGGCTTTATGTATTTATGTTTCTTCCAGGTCTTTGTGTGGCCTGATAACACATTTCTTTTTATTGCTGAGTATTGTGTCATTGTATGGATGCACCACAGTTTACCCATTCACCTCTTGAAAGACATTTTGCTTGTTTCCAGTTATTGGCAATTAATGGAAAAAACTTGCTATATACATTCATGTACAGGTTTTTGTGTTAACATAAGCTTTCTGGTCACTTGGTTAAATACGTAGGAGCACGATGACTGGACTGTGCGGGAAGACTATGCGTAGCTTTGTAAGAAACTCTCAAACTGTCTTCCAACACGGATGTAACAGTCTATCAGCTTTTTAATGGAGATACTTGTTAAACAGTATTGCCTGCATTTTCTCCTTGGGGGAATGGTACACTGCCTCATGCTCTGCTCTAATGTGTTCCTAACCTATGTGTCTCATTCTTTTCCGGTCTGCTTTTTGTGGGGTTGCAATTTACCGGATTGTGCACATCAGTGTGCCTTGTATGTACAGAGAAATGTAGAAAACTTCTTGCACTGGAGTTATTATGGACTTAAAAATGGTCCTGACAATGATCTGCCACAAGGGGAGGTGTATAGGTTTATTGACTAAGGTGAAACAGCTGTACTTTGGTCTGGAAGGACAGCTGTGATATAACCTTAAAAGCCAGGATCTCCCAAAAGGTGTATATTTTTAAATTAAGTGGATCACCAGGGAAGAGGAAGAAAAGAGCACATTTATCATTCTCATCGAAATTAATGAAGAGGCAAGTAATAATCAGGACAGCATCTGACTGCTTACTACTGAAACCAGAGTTTACTACAGGAAACCTAAATCACTCCAATTTTACTTAAAAAGGAGTTCAATAAGGAGACCTATGTGTAAAGGACTTATAAGAGCAGAAGTTATAGTTGTGAAACAAAATTACAGAATTCTGTCAGCCACTGTTGCTTCCACAGTTCCTGTTGTCACAACTACCTTTTAACTCACAAAACTGGTGACTGGACCCTAAGGCACTTATTCTAGTCACTAGAACTGCCTTAACCGTCACGTCAGCATGCCCTGGTTTGCCAGTAGCAATAGTTTCTACTTTTCCAATCTCATTGGAGGGTACCCAAGTAGTGGAACCCAATTTACATCCACAACCTTAGTTGAAGGGAGCCTGGGAATTGTAATTTGTAAGTCCCCAGGCTCTTCCAAAGAGAAACGACAAAGAAGTAATTTACGAGACTATTTCACAGTATCTGCCAGACTATTATGCCCAGGAAACATAAATTTAAAACTATTCAGATAATTATTTAGATTGACTACAACCAGATTCAGCCAGAGATACAATAGGTGTGCACCTATGTCATTTGCAAGCACAAAGACGCAGTCTAACTCATTTATGCAAAACCTGAGCCCATACTCCCTGTATCCCTGTGCTTTGCTGATCTTGCAAACCTCTCCGCAGCCTCTCTGCAGGTCCCCATGGAGGTAAAGTGATAGAGACTAGGGGTCTGCCATCTCTTTTTGTAAAGGGCCAGAAAATAAGTATTTTAGCCTTTACAGTCCGCATTGGATCCCTTCCTCTTCTTTTTTGTTTTGTTTTTACAACCCTTTAAAAATGTAGAAACTATTCTTAACTTGAGGGCTACACAAAAAGAGGCCATTGTCAGTTATTTGCTAACCCATATCCAGTCAATGCATTGCTCTCCCTTTAATTCATAGTTACTTCATTCGCTTGTCTTTTCTCATCATAAAATCTTTATTATGAGCTAGTGGTGCTGTTACTAGGACAACCAAGAATTAGGCCTCTACAGTTTATTGTAAACTGAATTCTCGGCTCCATTGTTAATTTCCAACTTCATTCCTTGCTTGCCTCACCCAGAGTCACAGGAAAGTAAATGTTTTGCTGTCTTTCTGTCTGTAACTGTTCTTTCAGAATGACACGGAGACTTGTAAATATTCATCGGCTCAATCCATTCTATTTCCGAAAACTAATCCTGACACAATATCAATACAAAATAATTATTTTCTGGTCAATATTATCCAACATCTTACCTCCCAAATAACCAGTAAAAAAAAATATCTTGGATTGTGGTGAGATTATTGCTGTAAATAGTAAAATACTTGAATACTGCTAATTAATTTGAAAGTAGATGCCTCAAAAAGGAGAAAACATACTTTTATTGTCCCTGAAAAATTTCAAAATAAAATATACTATAAAGCAACAGACTATGTGAGTTTTGATTTATCTCCTCCTTTGAAACACTATTGCCCATGTTAACATATGGAACGTAATCTATGGTTATTGGGGGGGAAAAATGATGTTTATATAGCTTAAATATAAATCAGTCATTGAGGCATCAGTGACTGTAAGCAGCATATGAATTTCTGAGTTACAGAACAATCAATGCAGCCTATTAAACTCTCATTTCTTGTAATACTGCACACTTGGATGTTTAAATTGACATCTTGAAAAGTTTTATAAAGATCAATTTAAACTGCCGGTGTGATGAATAATCTTTAGGTTTATGAGGCCTCAATATCTAGACCAGCATGAAGCATGTCTTCTTACCTACCTATTTAATAAGTTTTATTTTTTATTTTTCTAACATAATATGAGAAGAAAAAATTATGAAATTTTTCAGGGACCCATAAACACTGTTCTTCTGTCATATTTTCAAAACTGTGGACAGTCAGGTGTGTTTCATTCCCCAGGTCGTGAGGCACTCACCTATGTGAGGGAGACTTCACTGACTTTAAACCCTTCTGGAGATTCTAGCCGTGTGGAATAGCACACATTTCTACTGTCTATCTTAGGTTTGGAATAATTTCTCCTCTTAAAAATAACACACTAACCCAATTAGCTTTTCTAAATTGAATTAACCTAATAGCATTCAAAAACTGACAAACATAATCTGCTTGTTTTAAGACAAAAGTGGATTAGTCAACAGAATCATATCTCTAGCCAGGTTAATCAAGTTATAAATTCTAACCAAACAGTGAGTGCTGGAATAAGTCATATTATTAGTATGCATAGTCATACTGATCTCAATTGTAAGCGACAGAGACTCTTTCAGTAGGGAGACACAAAAGTATATATAGCTGAAGAATGTTTTTTCATGTTGTGGTAAAGAGATTGTTTTCCTTTGACGTACATGGCTCCCTGAAGTCTTAGCCCATTTTGTTACATCTCTTGTAGTAACAGGAAGAAATCATTGTCTTCATTTTTCTATACCATCTTTTAGGCATGATATTTAATGCTTTTTTTTTTTTGCCTGCTTACTGCTTGTTAGAACCTGCACCAAATGAAAAGAGACAAAACTCAAATGCAGCAAATGCTTTTTAAAAACTTTTTATTGAAGTATGCAACAGATGCTTTCTATTGTGTCTTTATACAAAGTTATTTTTAAAGGAATAGTGATTGATAATACTGACAGAAATGAGAATTTAAGAATTATCTATAAATTTTATTTATTTGAACTATTGACAAATACAGAAAATTAAAAGTCAAGCACATTTTCATTTGCTTATATGAATTATCATTGTAAGACATTATTTTATAAAAATCTATTGAGTTACCTATTTGCTTATATTCTCTGTCAACTCTGAGCACCACCAATAGAATGTGGTAGAAGGGATGATGCCTGAGTTCTGAGGCAAGGTCATGAGATGCCTTGCAGCTTTTCACCAGGTCTCTTAGAACAAGTGTTCTGGGAGAAGTCATCTACCAACATGCTGTGAGCAAATGTCTAAAGCAGTCAAGCCATGAGGTCACAAGGAGAGAGAGATGGATGGATGTTCTTCAGCTATTGCAGTCAACCCAGCTGAGATGAAGACAACGTGAGTGAAGATATTAACTGGGATGTTCAGGCCAGTTAAACCTCAAGTTAGCTCCAGCCTGATTGCTATTTAGCTGAATTCAGTGAGAGACCCCAAGTGAAAACTTGAAAACCACCCTGTTCAGTCCCATCGACACACAAAACTATTGAAAAGAAAACTAAAAGGAGACTCCATAAGAAAAATATTTAGCAAAGAGAGAGTTGGTGAGAGGGATATTGTTTTAGTACTAAAATTTCTTAGATAATTCATGCTTAATCTCTTAATCAGTATATATTTTAGGGTAGGTACCAATCTAGTTTATGGGAAATTCATGTGTGTTAGTAAGCCTAACAGATGTGTAGTATGATAGCATGGAGAGATTTTCATCTTTAAAGTCCACAGAACTGGAAAACCCAACATGTAGCATTAACCTCAGAAGTACTTGATGTTCATTTAGAGGCTCACCAGGCAAAATGTTCCAGCACTGAACTGGGTTTATTTCCATGTTATACTAAGAGTGATTTCCTAGTAAATTGGAAATAAGTTGTACCTGTGTCAGATTTGATTTATATAGTTTAGACATAGTGAAGAATTAAATTTAATAATTACTACATGTCAGTGTCCACATAGGGTTAGTAGCTAGTATTTCTTGGTTCTTCAAGGAGAAGGGTACATGTCCTAGGAAAAGTAAATGGTACAGTAAAGCATCAGCATTCTCACTGCAAAATTATTCCCTAAAAAAAGCTACAGATATCCTATTTTTTAAGCATTAGGGTAGTGTAGGTGTATAGGGCATAGAGCAACTAAATTTTCTTGACATGTATAGCAACGGTGGTGTCAAGGAAGTTGAGAATTGAGTTTAGTCCTTTGGAGTGAGTGAGTTATCACATTGACAACGTGTAAAGTAAGAGGTGGAAAATGCATTTCAAGTAGAGGAATTATCCAGGAAAGTAGCAAAATGATGTAAAATAAATTTATTATTGTCTGCTTCCTTCAATAGATTGTAAGCTTAGGGGGCAGAGACAATATGGCACTTATGTTTGGTTCCCTATACCTAATACAGTCTCTGGCATATAGCAGGCACCCAATAATTACAATAAATAAATGAAGAAAGCAAGTGCAAAAATTCCATTTTTATAACACTAATTTTAATAGTCTTGTGTGTATGTACACACACACACACACACATACACATACATATATACACATATATTTATAATTTAAAGTTCTCATTAAATTGTTAGATCTTTTAGGGATAGGATCTTGCATTTTTTTTCTTCCTTTGAATAGCGCTTGACCCATTTATAGGGTTAGGACCCTATAAATGCTGATTGAATGGGAGGCAAACTATAGTTCTTTACCTTTTAAAATCAACCAATGCCTAATTTAGTCTATAAGCTCATCTGAAATGCTGAAATATTACAATAAATGATCCTGAAGCCAGCATAATTCCACATTATAAATATGAGGTTGTCATATTTCTGCATTTCTGGTTGCCTAGAAACAAAGATGTGAAGTTATATGAGGTTATAAGCACTTATATCAATAAGATTATGTATGCAAAGTTCAGCCTGCCTCTCTGGAGTTGGAAGGCATCAGTCCTGAACAGCTTCAGACAACAATGTGGTCTTCATTGTTTCAAGTCTGCCAAGTTTGGCCTTCTTTCATTGTAGTACCATATACACTTAGCTAAAGAAAGTAATTCTTCATGTAAAGTAACCATAGCAGACCAATAATAAAAATACTCTATATTTATTAATATATAATGAATATTTTCAGACTTTTAGCAATGACCTCAAACATTGGAGTGTTGAGGAAAGGGGAAAGATTAGGAAAAAGTTGATATTTGGCAAACCAGTATTGTCAACATAATGGAATTAAAATAATTTTTACCTCTTGACAAGTAACCAATAGATGAGTAGAGGTGGTGTGACAATGCTGGACAGTGGGCTATTTAATTTCTACTTGGAAATGCCTTTTTCCTACTCTAGTCATTTGCAAGTAGATAGATATGCAGAGTAATGGGCTGGGAGTCAGGATTCCTAGGCTGTATTTTTGGCCTTAGACATTTACATACATAAGTAATGATAATTCTATCTCCATGGAAAGAAAGGCAATTCTGATTTTATCTTGTTTTTTTTTTAACTTCTGCAAGAGGAGAGTAGGCTAGAAGGAAGAGAGAAGAAGGTTGAAATCAGATTCATGAGAGGAGGAAAATTGGAGGATCCGTTCTGGGAAATCAATGAACATCTAGCAACTGTTTTAGACACAGCTGGGAGCAGCTTCCCAGCATGAGCCTGTTTCCTTCAGAGCAATTTCTCATGTGCCAACTCATTTTAACATTCACAACAGCACCTGAGGTGGTCAGGCTACATGGTATATTGTTAGTGAGCAACTTGAGGCTCACAGAGATGAAGTGATGACATAACATGGTCCTCCAAAGAGCTGGTTTGTAAACCAGGGCTCTTGACGTCAATTCTAGTGCTATTTCCTTTGCAGGATCCTCCTGAATTTTCTATTGTAGAGATCTTAATTATAATTTTCAAGGACAAGTCTAAGTCTGAAGATGGTCGTTTGGAACTTACCATGAACTGAATGGTGTGCTCTTTTTGGATATATTCCACTATATCACCAGAATCCAAGGCCATTATTTCATAGTATTCAACATTTAGTAGATGTTTAATAGGAATTTATTAACTGCTTGTTATGCTATAATACAATCATGGAGTCTTTAAAATAGTTAACAAGGTTTGGTACAGAACTATACACTTATGACATTATTGGGTGAGCAAGGGTTAATTGTTTATGCTTTTCTGATGAAAAGCTTCTCGAATCATTGTCATAGTTATTTCACAAATTTAATATCAAGATGATCCACCCTTAGCTTACCCTGGCTGTGTTTTATAAGCTTAGATAATAAAGAAAACTTGAAACTTTTTATTGTCTTCTAAAATTCTGTTTTTGAGCTAATATAAATGAGTGGACCTCAGATTCCAGCTTTATATCATCAACTGAACAAAAAGGGATGGGGTTTTGTAAGAAAACTATCACTAATTTAGATTTCTGCTGCCAGAAACTATACTGCGTCCTTTAAATATTCAATCTCACTTATTTCTCACAACACAATGCTGTGCCATAGATGGTATTATCTACCTTTCAGATCAGAATATTCACAGAAGTGAAGATGTCCTAAGCCACACAGCTAGTTAATTCTGGGATTCATATGGGTTTGACTGAGTCTTTCTGACTTTACAAATCTATTGTGTGTGTGTGTGTGTGTAAAACTCTAGAGAAATACAAAGGACAGTGCATTTGTATATTCTTTTACCATTGAGATTTAGTAAGTATTATCATTTAGTCTTTTTATTTTCAGAGCTTTCACCTCATTATTACAGGTTTTTTTTTTTTTTTTTTAAATAAAGCTCTTTGTCAGTACTATCCACATTGCCAAGTAATATTCCTGGAGATAATGAGGTAATAACCAATTTTCACTAAATAAAACACTGATGTTTTTATATTATAAACAATTACTCCTAGAGATCTGTTTCTTGTCCTATTTGTTTGGGTCTCTGTTAAGTAGTGTTTGTGATACCACCTATATCATCTTTACATTTTGGGTCTCTAAGCAACAATTGACCACGCTTTCTCAATATCCCTGGAATAATTTTCCATATGCTGTGAATGACCACCAGCTCCTTTTTCTAATAAAAATGATAATAGGTATAATTAATGATCTCCTTCTTATTTCCAGTCATTTTATATTTACTGTTTAATATGATCTTCATGAACTTTATGTGGTCATTGTTCATTATTATCCTCATTCACATATTGGGAAACAGACTCTGGAATAAGAAGTAACTTGTTCAAAATCACACTGCCAGTGAAGGGCAGACCCAGATTTTAAATTAAGTCTAATGTCAGAATTTGTAGTGTTTCAGCGATATGTCACTACAGGGAGTATTCGCGAGTTAAAATGTTATAGATTTAATCCTCACAGAAATCTGCTTATTCTTGGCTGTATTTTAATAATGTAACTCTAAACACAGCTTACAGCAGCCAAATTTAAAAGAAAAGCCGAAGAGGATTTGTGGGCTCTTAGAAAGACAGCTTCAGCAATCCCTTCCATGTGTTAAGCAATTATAAAATGCCTGTGCTTGGAAAGATTGTATTCTTTCTCCTCTGTTTGCTGCAAGCATTCCTCCTCTGTCATAAAGGCTCCGTAGCTTTGGCAAAATAAATTGGAACAAAATTATAAAAGTGTTTCTAAAAACATGTTCAACCTGCTGTAGGAAGTAAAATTTTAGGAGTTTGACAGTTGGGCATCCAGATTTGAAGAAGAAATAAAAAACCAGTAAGCATGCCAACGTTTCACTTTGAAATAGAAAACATAATCCAAAATTAGGAAAAGGTGACAATCAACTTGGAAAATCACTATGAGCTGATATATAATAAAACACTTGCATTTCATTTTTAATATGCAACATTTCACAAGGTTCTAAGTAAGGATCTGAATTAGATATAATCATCCAAGTAGTCTCCACCTCATTTGCCAAAAATATTCTAAACTGGGAAACATTTAGTTAATATTCCCAGAGAAAATATTTCTGCTACTACTGAGGGATTAGTGTGTTGGTGGTTTGAATTGATGAAATGACCAGTTTTAGATATACTTTAACCTAAAAAAGAAGAGAAGACAAACTATTTGTTTATATCCTAGTTAAAGTTTGAGACTTTACATTAATTTTTACTGTCCCTGGGACTCTCTTCCTGTTTCTATTTTTTTTTTTTGCCAGCACAGATCTTTCTCATTCCCTGACTCAACCAATGTTGCTCATGTGCGTATATTATGTCCGGCATTATGTTCAGGTGCCTTATGTCACTTTATCTTCCAAAGACATAACTGACGTAGGTAATATCATTTCCTTTTACAGATGAGAAGACCAAGAATCAAAAGATGAACTGATTTTTCTAAAATCATACCACTGACAAGTGACAGAGGCCAGATTCTAAATAACGTCTCATTACGGAGTTGTTTAAACCTTGAGTTTTTTATTCATTCAGCACAGAATGTGTAATGGTCTTCATCACTGAATTTAGAGTATATTTATAGTCTACTCTATGTGATTTAACCCTTGTTTATTAATGTTATCTTCTGAAACAGAGCATAAACTCTGAAGAGTTATCAGTGCGCTCATGTTCATTGCAGAATTATTCACAAGAGCCAAGATATGGAAACAATCTAAGTGTCTTTCAACAGAAGAATGGACAAAGAAGATGCAAGAATTTTATTCATACATGAGAAATGCATTCTTTTAATTGCAACAATTTGGATGAATCTTGAAGACATCATGTTGAGCCTGCAGCCAAGGTACCAGGACCTTTTAGTCTGCGGGGTGAAGCCCTAACCACTGGGCCAAACCAGGTAGGGCTGAACTTTAGACTTTAAATGTGTGAGTTAAATGGTATGTGAACATATCTCAAGGCTGTTTTCCTTAAAGGCCATGTTTAGAGGGAATATGAAAGCCAAGTTTTTATTTCAAAGAAAATAACTACTCTAAAGGCATTAACAAGACAGACTGAAACCAAAGGCAATGAAGGCAGCAGACTGAGTCTCCTAAAGGGAATCTCCTAGAAATGGACTGAAACTGAAATTTCAAATACTAGAACTGTTAGTTAGGCACACAAAATAGTGGGCTTACTTAGCACCGAGTTTTACTAATGAATAGCACAGAAGATAAGTCATGAGCAACAGCAAACCTGGGAGGTCTGACTCTTTCAGAAATAGCTCCTAGTGCTCCTTTTCCCATTCTGAGATGTCCTTGATGGAGGGTCTTCCCTTACATTCCAATCTCAACTGATTCCTGCAATTCTGTTTTCTGAAAATATATGTTGGACTCTGCAAAGAAAGCAAAACTTAGAACTCTGCTAACATTATGATTACAGTAGGAGATAAAACAAAATATAGATTGTCATATGTTTTTCTAATTCTGTCTATATGCATTATTTTCATTTTTTTCAGAGTTCCTTTTCAACTGTCCAAAAAATCTAATGACATTTTTAAGCCTGCGTTTTTTCTTATCAAGTGGAAAAGGGATTATATAAAGCTTTCATTTTCCTTGGTAAAACCCTAGTCCATGAAGATTTCTAAACTACACTTACACTCATCCGTTAATGAGGTAATTATTTTGTCAAGTGTTGGGCTAAGAGGTTTACCATGTGTGCAACATTGAATTAAATTGGTGTGTAGTAGATATGGCATTCATTTAGCTTGCTTATTAGTTTATTAGATTTGATCCTCTGAAATATTTACCACTTAGTCATAAGCCTTTAAATTCACTTTAATGAGTCTAGGCCTTTATCAGCTGCTTCTTGAAAATAGTTTCATTTCTTACCCTGGCCATCAAATAATTGTGAGCTACATGCTAATAATGCATTTTTCTTTTGGTCGTTCCTGGGAGGAAAAATAAAACCGACTCCAGTCAATTGTTTCCATAGAATTTTCTTTTAGATGATAAAAATGTATGATGAAATTTGGAAAAAATAATGTATAAATCCAAAACTTGACATTTTTAGAGATAAAATTCATCCAAGATTTTTGAAATGTTATACAGAAATATATTTCTCAAAATTAATACCCCTTTACACATAATTTAAGAGAGATGTAGTGTCTTTTATGGCTTCATTATAACACATTAGTGGGGGCTAAAATTATTGAAATTTAAAAGAAGGTTAAGAAGTAAAACAAAATTAAATAAGATTATTGTTCTAGTTTCCCATCATGCTCAGGAAACACTGTTTTGTAACCCAGAATATGGGCCTGAAGTGATGAAAATCCTTCCCTTATTAACACCTGACTTGAAGAATGGGTAATTCAACACTGAGAAAGCAACTCTGCTTTCAATTCCCGACATCGATCATTTGTTCCTGCCATCAGACGTGGCAGGCAGCTGCCACTCCTCATTTTCTTTCTCCATGAGGTCTAACGTACCTCAGTTGCCCCACAGTCTCAGAAAACACATAAGCAAGACTGGACACCCTACAGTATAATCTTTTAAGAAAGAGAACAACATTAGTCACCAAAACAACTAGCACTAAAAAATTTACTTCACATAGGAAACAGGTTTCATTCATGTTTGTCTCTCAGACATTCAATTCTTTTCTGCCTCTCTGGGGCTCATCCGATGACAGAGCAGGTCTTTTCCTATAAAAAAGACAGAAAGACCGGGTAACTGTGCATGACAGACCGAAACAAATCATGCCCACAGTAACATTCTGTCTTGCTGTTTGGCCCAAATCAGCTGCTATAACTTTTGTGCTTAATAGACTTAAGTCTGGCCTTGTTAGAAAAGCAATATTAGCATGACCAGAAAGATCATGTATATTTATGATTATTTCAGTTGGTTGAATAATATTATATCAGTTCTTCAGTTTCAAGAACCTCTGGCAGGCAACCTAATATGTTTTTGTTTAGAAATATTTTAAAGGTGGAACCCCGCTTCTTCTGAACTAATGCTGGAATAGTAAATGACATTCTCGATTCCTACTAATACCAATTTCCACAACCTTCTCTTAGAATTTGCCCTGACATAGCAACACAGATGAACCATCTGTAACCTGTAGGAATTCTCCTTTTTAGTCTTCCAGCCAGCCTTTTGTGTTTATGTATGTGTGTATACATTATGCATGTATGCATGTATGTAGTGACTTAGTTATTTACTTGTACCCTCACCTTATTCTAGAATGGATAAAAGGTGGCTTGTGAGAATACAGAGAATATACTAAAATTAATAGAAGTTAATAATGGCAGTGAAAGATTAAATAAAAAATGTATGAAAAACAGATTGGAGATAACAGTATGGCCATGACATGCATGGCCTAATAATCTATCCACTTGTTAAGGAGTGAGCTATTAATTTTACCCTAAGTAGTCGACATAAAAAGATAAACATGATTATTTACAAAATTCACAACGACCATAAGATAAAAATCAAACCAATTCCCCAGGGGATGCAAAACTTTGATGTTGATCCCAGTCAATTTCTCTTAGATTAAAAAAAAATTAATATTCATGGGTGACTTGCTTGGGTGCTGATTTTAGAGACTTTTAAATAAAGGTGTGAAGAGGCAGGTTGTCTACAATGCGTGGAACAAGAAGTTTTAAGCAAAGGATTAAGAATTCACATTTGGAGAAACACAGGCAGAATTTCTGTTAGCCCGATGACTGCAGGGGCATTTACTACAGCAGCAATCATGCAGCTGACCAGCTGAAAGGCAATTGAATGGATGCTCTTAGGATACAAGATTAAATAACTTTCAATTTTAATAAATTTCTGTAAGCCATCTGATTGAGTATACTTATTTCAATTTAATAGGATGAAAGAAGGAAGGAAAATAAGACACATCTTAGTGATTTATCAATCATTTAAAATGGGACTAGGGTATGAACAAGTCATTCAGACCCCATGCCATTAGTTTCATTAATAATACAGCCAATTGACATTTTAATATGTATTTTGCAGGATGTCTTAGGCTTGTAGGTACAATTTATGCCAAGGAATAAACTATAGCCCTTGTCATGTTGAAAAATAGTGGTGCAATCGCACAAATAACATTCTTGGGACTTTGTATCCACAGAGAAATCTATATTCTTTACTTCCTGAATCAAGAGTTTTGGGGTACTGATTATAATGTAGTTATTATTGATAATGATGCTTCAACATATTTTTACAATTTATCTTTATTGAAAGTATTACAGATGCCCCCCTTTGGAACTCTGTTGAGCCCCTCCACTCCAGACCTGCCCCCCCACCAGGTCAACATATTTTAATAATACTGTTGATGATTGTTATTCATATTTCCATGTGTAAATTAAACAGCCAATATATAAAGATTAAGGGAGGCTCAAATACAACAGATATGTGGCACTTTTTTTTTGTCAAGACAAGTTCTAGTCATCTTATCCATATGCTAAAGAGCCCTGCCTAGTTTTGTATACCACTTGCTTCTTCCAAGGTACAGCAGAGTAACACATCTTATTAACTGGGCACCTTCAGCAAGGGTTCCTGTATATAAGTGAAACATTTAGTGGAGTCTTGTAGAACAAACAACATTCATTCAGCAAATATTTGAGCACCTAGTACAGCGATTGTCAATCCTTTCTGCATATTACAACCACCAGGGAAGATTTTAAACAGCACCATCACTTCTGGGCGGCATCAATTAAATCAATTAAATCAATGTCTCTAGGGTAAAGCTCAGCATTCCGCATTGTCTTCAACTTTCAGGTAATTCTAATGTGTTCGAACTTGCTTTGCCCACTGAAGATGAATAAATCATGGTCCTTCTTCAATGAGCTCACAGGCTGGTATGGAAGACAAATATATGTGTAGAAAGTTTTACTAAAATATCATATGAGACATAAAATATACCTTTAAAGCTATTACTTTATTCTGAGAATTATACATACATATGTTAGTTCTAATCCATAAAACCCTATAAACTTGTTATCATTATTTTACAGATGTTGAAATTAAATTAAAAAATGGTTGTAAATTGAGCAAGGTCACATGATAGTTAATAACACCATGAATGTTCAGTCTATATTCTCTGAGTTCAAAATTCAGACTTTTCCCACTGTCTGTTGGAAGGCTTCTGAGAGGTAATTGCACTTGAGTTGACTCTAGGGATAAGTAGAGTTGGGTACTTGGGCAAGGAGATAAGGAAATTTCAGGGTATGCCAAAGACACAGAGGCATGACAGAGTGTGGCTTGTTTGGAATTTGTCAGAATTCCATGTAGCTACCTAAAGTGGTGAGTGATGGGCGGTGAAACTGTAAAAGTGAGCAAGGGTTATATCATGGATGTTAAATTATTTAACATCAAAATGTTGAGGAAATATAAAAGTAAATGTAGAGTGACTTGAAGTGAATGCCCATTATTTGTCATCCCAGCAACTTCTTTTGTCCTGGGAGCATTCCTCAGCCATTTTGAAGACGGGCCCACTCTCTTTCCCAAGCACGTCATTACATGATTCTCTTATGCTCTTATCTGTCAGTTCCTGACTCCGATGCACTGACCTCTCTTTATTGGCTCAGGAGTGTACCTATGACAATCCAAGTCCTTTCCTAAGGTTTACTGACTTAGATGTGAGGAAGAAAGTTAGTTTCCTTCAGCTGAGATACTGTGGAATGTGAAGCCCAGGAGCTGCTGGCAACCATTTGGCTGTTTAATAAAGGGAAAGACAGAAGCATCCACATTCACAGAAAAGCAGAGACAGGAGGTGAGGCAGAGAGTCCCTGATTCTGACTATCCTTTAGGTTTATATATATTTCTAATTGTAATTTTTAGGGTGGCCTATGTTATTTTGGTATAACTAACAGCTCCCAGATCTCAATGGTTTACCATTTGCGACAGCATGGATGGACCTAGAGGGTATTATGCTAAGTGAAATAAGCCAGACAGAGAAAGACAAATACAGTATGATTTTATTTATATGTGAAATCTGAAGAACAAAATAAACTAACAAACAAAACTGAAACAGGCTTATAGATACAGAGAACTGACAAAGGCCAGAAGGGAAGGTTGTTAGGGGCCGAGGTGAAATAAAGTGATAGGATTAAGAAGTACTAGTTTGTACTTATAAAATAGGCATGGGAATGCAAGGGAAAGGTGAGGGAATATAGTTAACAATATTGTCATAACAATCTATGGTACAAAGGGGGTGCTTGAATTATCGGAGGGAACACTCTGTAACCTATATGTGCTATACACCTGAAACTAATACAAAATACTGTTGATAGCAAACTGTAATAAAAAAAAAATACACAGTTGTTTCTTGACCATGGTCATATCTGTCATGGATAAATGGAGGGCTTTGCTAATCATAGGCATGTAGGGGTCCCGGTTTATAGAGCAGACCCCATCTTAAACATTGTTGCTTATCATACTAGAGGGAAATGAGCTGGCTCTACATTATCTCCTCATAATTAAATTCTCAAGCCCAGAAATGCCATACATCACTCTGTTCATAAACTCATTGACAAGGAATAGTTACGTTGTACCACTTAAACACAGGAGCCATTAATACACACCATATGGCCAAGTTGGGGGAGAACCAGAAAAATAGTTGCTCTAACAGCATTACTGACTATCATATTAACCTTCCCACAGATTGGTTTTTTGTTTTTTTTTTAAATTCTTCATATTCCACAAGATGTGCTATTATCCTTTTTATAAATTTCCCTTTTAATGTTAATTTAGTATAGTAATTTTTACTTTCATGGAGTAATGAATGTGTATAAAATAAACAATGCTAAAGACTTTTAAGTAAAGCAGTTCTGCCATCACAATGGATCTTAATCTCAAGAGACAATCACTTTATAAGTCTTTAAGGTGCTTCTTCCCTTTGCTATGTTTGGTAGCTGCCTTCATGCTGTCCAAATGTGTTGATATTGCTTATGTAAAACATTTTCATGGGCCATGCTTTTTCTTTTAGTATGGATGTTCCTGGTAAAAAAAGTTGAAATGTTTGTTGTTGTTTTTTATCTCTTATATTATCTTTGAGGGTTTATTTAAAAAATCTTTACTGTTGTTTTTATGGGATTTCAGGAGGAAACAGAAATATGCCATGTATATTTACATTTCCCATTCCCTGATTTCCTCTACATTCTAATTAGGTTTCACTCAACTGAGATTAAGGGAGTCCCAACACATATGGAACTCTTTAAGTCTATGGATCTTTAAATTGTGCAGCAGTAATATAATTCTGTGGACTGAAATTTTTAAAAAGTGATTATTACAAAAATTATTCCCAAGAACTATGGTATATTTTTTTTTTGTTGCTTTAAGAAAGCCAAGCTTGAATTTATAGGTAGAAAATTTGGTTTGAAGACTCTATAGACTATTCTCAAATTACACTTATTTGTATTACATCATTTCTAGGATTCTTTCCACCTAGTTCAAGAATTATAATACAAAAGCTAACCTAGCACTGGACTCAACTGAGAGAAATAAAATTTTTAGTCTTGTCAGGTCATCAATTTTATGACACTGATTTATTTTTCCCTAAGCTTCAGAAATGTCTCCAACTTTTATCCCTCTTTTCCTCTATTTTGTTTTGAGAATCCTTCTGGGGGATCTCTTATAGACTTTTAAAAAATAAGTGTTGGAGGCCACTTGAAAATCTTTCCCGAGCACATAAGACTGACAGAGTAAAGGACAGAGTTTGTTCTCAGAACAGCATATACTCTCCACTGTATATAGTTAGATTTTATAGCTATTTGTCAATATTCTACAGATGATAAGTAAAAGAAATGTTATACTTTCTGATAGTCACAGTGACTCAGAGAGGAAAAACCCCCACTATCTCTGTGATTGACTGTTTTCCCAATGCTCTGAGAAAATATTACAGGACTGGGAATATATTTTTATATTTTTCCTTAGGAGATTTGTTATGTTGATATAGTATGTATTCCTTTCCTGTTTCCATTAGGAGAATTGTATTAATGGTAGACTTGAGATACCTCAAATATAAATATTTATTGCTCTGGAGTGCTTCTAGCTTAGTCAAAATTTACAACATCCTGCATTGAATTATATGCACACCTACAATTGCACATAAATGTTTATTAAAGTATTGAGACACTGTTCTCCTTAAAAAATTAAAATATAATGATTTAAAAGACAAGAATTCCTTTGGCCAGTAGACTAATCTTCCCACCCCTTTCTCTCCCAGTGCCTTTGTTAGATGCTATTAACCTAGTACTTTATATTAAGAGAGTTAAGAAGATTTCTTAAGAGGATGAAATTACTTTTATTCTTATTGGGGGAGAGGAATAAGGCTGAGATATTACAGAGGTGTTATAATTTTCACAGTAAAAAAATTATATTTTAGGAAAGGTAAGTATGGTTAATGAAATAACCCAACATGTATTTGTTAACTTACAAAATCCCCATTTATCTATATGAGCAGAGACCGTTTTATGTGTGCTACTTTGGGTCCTTTTATGATAATTTCCAAAGAAATAGGTGCCATACTTCAGCAAACTAAAATGATTTCCTTTTTAAATAAAAGCATTTTTGTTTGGATTTTGTATATAGAAAAGGAAGAATGAAAATTACCCTTTCTCTTCTCACCTTGGCATTGAAAATAAAACACTCTATTGGCTAAAGTTCTCTTATAAAATATGGTTGCCATTGGGTGTGACCTGCCTGCTCTTGGACCATGACTTGACCTCTCTTGCACCTCCCTACTCCCACTCACCATGCATTTTCAGTAGTTTATTTGTTGGGTAAGTTATGAAGGTTCAAGTTGGAGCTCAGAATATTAGAGGAACAAGCAGATGAGCACCATAGCAGCTTATCATTTTCAGAAACTACAGAGCTCTTCCCACTCATGTCCAACAGAAGTAGGCCTTGCCTTCACTATTGTACTTTTCCAACTCTGCTAAGTCATAATTAGTGATATCTTTTTACTCATCGGTTTATTTATTATCAAGATCTAGTTGGGGAAATGGAAAATGAATTAATATATGTTCTGTTGCTTTAGCCTACATAGTGTAACAAAATTTGGCTAGTAATGAAGATCAACATAATTTTCTGGCTAGGTTTTATTCTGATCATTCAAGTGAGATGAGATTGGAGGCTTTGAATTTGGAAATGTGAGGACCCTAATGTCCTTTGTAAAAAGAGTTTGGTAGAATAATGAGAAAAAAGATTGATTAGAGTGGGTTCAAGGGAGGATGGGGTGAAATTGAGTAGAGAAAATGAGAACGAATGGTCCCAAACTTACAATGGTTTGGCCTACTATTTTTCAGATTTTATGATGGTACAAAAGTAATATGAATTCAGTAAAAACCATACATTGAATTTGGAGTTTTGATCTTTTCCCAGGTTATTGCTATGTGGTACACTATTCTCTTGTGATGCTGGGGAGAGGAAATGAGCCAAAGCTCCTAGTCAGCAACTGGATCATGAGGGTAAATAATCAGTACTCCAAAGCAGCGATTTTCAACCGATGCGCCGCAAGAATTTTTAAAACATGCAATATCTGACTATTTAGTCAGGAGCACTGACTTATTTTCCCTTAGATTGTCAAATTAAAAAATGACAACAGCCAACACAACAATAGCTATCCTGTGTGAATGAATAAAAATTATACCAATTTTTTTGTCAGATCTGCAAAATTATATATTTTGGCATGCCACAGAATTTTAGTAATTAGTCTTTGTGTGCCATGAGGTGAAAAAGGTTAAAAATTGCTGCTCTAAAGTGTACTAGTATTGCAGGCTTTCTTTGAATATTATGTTTTCATATTTCATCATGTCTGCAAAATGCCCAGATATCTCTCCTGCATCTGGTGAGAAGAGGAGAAGGAAGGCAATTACTCTTTAGACGAAGCTTTATGATTTTCAACGTACAAAATTGCCAACTTACAATAGGTTTATCAAGATGTAACCCCATCACAATTGAGGAGCATCTCTATAAGCAATGCTTTGGAAGAGTTTTGCTATGGAGAGGAGCAGAAAATGTCAATAAGATAGTCGAAGGGTTTATTTATTTACTTTGAAGTGTTCAATTTCCAGATGCGTGCTGAGGCAAATGAGAATGGAGGGGCAGATTGTTATTCCAAGGAAGAGAAGCACTCATTTACTGAGCTAGGTTCTTGAGTAGGTGAAAGGGGAGGGAATTCGGTGACTCGAATGGAGAAATTTTTTTAAAAGCTGGGAGAATGTATTCCTTGTAGCAAAAGGAAGGGTAGATTGTATGAGCACAGATGTAGGTAAGTTGGTAGATGTTGTGGTTGGAGCAACTTGTTTCTTAGATATCTGAAGATAGATTTAAAAATATGTTTTCTAGTTTTTCTAGTTCACGATGAGAGGGTTATTATGTAGTCTACCTTGCTATAAGCTCCATGGAAATTTTAAAAAGCGTACAAGACTGAAAAAATATGAGGTTGAAGTCTAGAAGAGATGTGAATCCAATAAACCTGGACTTTGGGGATAGCTTTTCTTTATGGGGTATCAGCCAATTCCAAAAGGCATGGCCAAGAGGCTGAACTGATGAAAAGAACATTGAAAACTTCATGAGACTAGTAGGGAAAATGGAATGGGAACTCTATTAACTGCCCTGACCCAATTTTCTGTTTGGGTTGGGACTCTGAATGCTATGCACAGTTAGGAGGAGCAACAAAAGAGCTCATGTAGGGACTTAAGTCCAGAGTTAAATCACCTCAGTTTTAATTTCTACTATTACATTAAGATGCTTTGGGGCTGTGACTTGAAAGAATCAAACTTAGATTCTCTATGTAGGAAGATAATATTCTATTGTGCCTTACATTATTTCTACAATGTCGTATAAAATGTCTGACACTCAACCAAAATATCCAAGCACATGAAGAGATAAGATAATGTGGCTAAAACCAAGGAACAATACACAATAGGAAAAAATTCAAAGAGGATCCAGATTACGGTGTTATCATAGTCAGAGTTTAAGAAAACCATGCCAAATACATTCATTGAAATAAAAAGTGTTTGAGAATGCTTACAGATGACTGTAAACAGTAAACATGGGAAAAAGGAAATTCTAGAGTTTTTAAATTTATTTTTGAAATTCAGAACTCAGTTGATTGTTTAGTAACGGAATTAGTGAACTAAATGACAGGTCAAAAGAAATTAGTCTGAATCATGGAGAGACAAAAAGATGAAATACACAGAAAAAGTGTAAGAGATATAGGAGATATTATGAGTAGGACCCCAGAAAGAGTTGAAAGAGCTTAATCAATACAGTGGAATATAAGTTCTTGAATTTAATTCATTCTGGAAGGCTCTTTGAAAATTGATTTGTTTGAAAACCAAATCATTTTTTACCATTAGAAATAATATGTTGACTATTTTGATATTTTTCTTATTTATATTTTTGACTATATATTATGTTTAGTTAAAAAAAGGAAAGTTCTGGGGATGTAACATACAGACTATAGTTACCAATACCATACAGGGGTGGGTAAAAGTAGATTTAGAATTGAAATACAAATAGATAATACAATAAATAATACTACAAGAATAAACTTTTTTTGCCCACTCCTGTATTGTATATTGTTGCTAAGAGAGTGCATCTTAAAAGTTATAATCACAAGAAAAAATTTGTAACTATGGGAGCCCATGGATGTGAACTAAACTTACAGTTATCATTTTGCAATATATATGTAATCATGTTGTACACCTAAAACTAATGCAATGCTATATATCAATTATATCTCAATAAAACTGAAAAAAAGAAAAGATAACATCATTGCACATAATGTGGGTAAATGTTATTTGATGAGATTTTTGTTTGTTTCACATAATCAAAAGTGTGAACTGGGTCACAATTTAAAATATATTTCTTACTGTGGAACTCAGTCAGAAGAGCTGGAAAAACACTGCCAGAGTAGTTAAAAGGAATATACTGTATTAGAGTGATGATACATTGTGGAAGCATAAACTTCAGAGGTGGAATATTGAGTGCAAAAAACAAGTTGCAGAATGTACAATGTGATACCATTTTTAAAAAAGAAAATGGTGTCAGATTATTGACAGAATCATATATTTGGAGGAATCACATTTTCATACAAAACAGGCCTGCAAAATTTGCACTAGGCTCCTCTGAGAGGTGCCCTCTGGGGACTGGAGTGGTGTTTAGGGAGGCCTGAACTTTTTATTGCATGCTTTAGTTTGTAAAAAAAAAAAAAAACGGAAGAAAGTGTGAATGTTTTAGTTGTCTATTTAAGTGATTAAAAACTGTTTACACATTCATTATCCTGTACACTGAAACTAATACAAAATAATATCGAATGTAAACCATAATTGAATATAAAATGTTTTCATATTATAGAAAGATGTTCTAAGGAGCCCCTAAAGCCCAGATGTTTTTCTCTTGTTGTGTTTTCTTTTTTAAATTCCTCTTATGTTACTGATCTGTTTAAGTTTTAACTTGTGTATCCTATAAACTTATAAGTATCATCTTGTTAACTTTGTTTTTCAGATATTAATTTAAGATTGCATAGAAAAATCCCTTAAATATTAAAAAAAGAAAAAGAAAAGGGGGTTACCTAATTAGGTGCTTAGATATCTATATTTTCTACAGCATTTCCCTCAACCAATTACCAATGTACTAGCACATTCATATTTGGGACAATTAGGCTGAGAAACCTTTGAGAAATTTAAGTATTTCTCACCACATAGAGCTAGTCTGTACCACATTTCCAAAGAAATCTTTGTACACGAAAGCTCTCCATTTTTTCTGCTCATGTTTCCACTCTTTTCACTTTAATACTCTGTAAGACAAAATACAGGGTCAATTGCAGTTATATCAGGGTAGATCTATTTTAGATGACTGTCTAAATATACTTTACGGATGCTAAATGTTAAATGGATTAATTAATCCAGTTGTAGAACAGAATTAAAACATATAACTTCCCTTGTTAGGTTTAATAACTAATTAGCATACTTATGGATTTTATAACATACTATATAATTCTTTCTAACAGAATCTGTGTCAATTATTCTACTAACCTTCTTTGTCTTTGGACTAAAATTGGGCCTGGGTTTTTTTTCCATGTATTAATTCTCAGTATTAAAAACAAAACATAAGGAGATAGAATACGAAACTGCTCTTATTGTTTGGGGCTAAATAATCATGACATTTTAGATAAGGAAAGGCCCAGTAACACATTAGATATCTGGGCTCTAAAACAAGGATAGTATTGGCAGCCTTCACATATCAGGGTAAATGGCTTTAGAGCTTTGACTTCAGACTTCTTCAACATGAGCCAATAAAGTAATAAAAAATGACTTCAGAAAATGAGTGTATTATTTGGGAGAGATAAATAAATCTTGATGCCAAATATCAAAGACTCAAGAGGCAGTTTGAACTAACTAGTTTATTTGAGCTAAACTCAAGCCAGGCAGTCAGGGATGTCGGTTGCCTGAGTTATGCTGTTTCCTGCAGATGCAGGTCTGAAGAGAGATGTGCAGGCTCGCTGCTAGGCACACTTTGGCTTTGGTGTCTTCTTGTTGTCCTTGCCTG
Source organism: Miniopterus natalensis (assembly GCF_054644295.1). NCBI lineage: Eukaryota > Metazoa > Chordata > Mammalia > Chiroptera > Miniopteridae > Miniopterus > Miniopterus natalensis. The sequence continues at coordinate 42,001,420 of NC_142087.1, read as the reverse complement.
AGTTCTTCCTTTTCCTTCTAGCTAGATCTCCTTTCCCAATGTCACACTACCATGGTCACTTTCTCATCCTGAGCTGGCTACAAAGGAACTAGAGTTAGATGGGCCTCCGTGACTGACGGCAAAATTACTGGACTTTCTCAGACCGATCTCTTCTTTTGTAAAAATGGGGAAATAATATCCACTTCATAGGTCTGTCAGTAGGATTAAATTGAGTAATGCACTTTGCTCTAGCTAAGATAAAACTCTACATCCTGACGACTTTGACAACTTTTTATGTTTAGGGGTGGTGTGTGTGGTGGGAGTCAGTGGGAAAGGGCTGCTATATTAAAATTGCCAGTGGCTTTTCTGTTTTTGTTTGCGGGACAAATGGCTCCTTCATTTAGATAAAATCTCTTTATTTACTTTTTGGTTATACCAATGGAAAAGCCAAGATCCTACTCTGGAATGGATAGATCTTTGGCGTTTGAGGAGCTAAACTGTTCTGTGTAGTAACATAGTGCAGTTTACCATTGAACAATGTGGAAGGGAGGCCCCAACCCTCCTGCAGTAGAAAATCCACATATAACTTTTGACTCCCCCAAAACTTTATAGTCGGCCCTTGTATCTGGGGAAGGAAAACAGTATTGGGAAACTGTGGTTGAAACTCAGATATGAAGGGCCGACTATATTTATTGAAAAGAACCTGCTGTAAGTGAACCCACACAGTTCAAACCCGTGCTGCTCAAATGTCAGCTGCATAAGAACTAGTCTTTGTAGCCCTGATCCTTTTTCTATTCTATATTTTAAGTTGCATATTGTACTTATTGTAGTTGTGGAAGAAATAACCTCCTTCCCCGCAGAGAAGCCTGGCTCTGTGAGGAGAGTGAATGGAAGGACATGCCCGCTGCGAGCTGGTGAGTTTGACAACCTGGTGGATGAAGGCGAGGGGACTCATCGGGGAAGTCTTGGTGGTTGAGGGGAGCCCAAGGCCACCTAGTGACTCTTGTCATTATCTAGTTTCCAGTAGAACGCATAGGTTAACTTTTTCTTCCTACTCTGTTACCCACAGCTTTTGGGCTAAATGTGAGCATCATATTAAATGTTAAAGGTTCTAACTTCAACTGGGGGAGAGGCTTGTGTCTTTGTTTCTATATTGAAAATAGGAAAGGGGCAGAGAGGTGACTTGCTTAGAGACATGGTTGCTGAGGCAATCAGTTGCTGAGGTGATAATCAGTACATATTTGTAGAATATACATTATTTAAGGATTCCAGAGATATTGGATTCCTGAAGTCAAACAGAATGCAGATTTGGATGATTGCTATTTGGGCATTAAGACTAATGGAATACTAGGGTAAATGTGGTCTGCTTTAGAGTACTTTACACTTCAAAGGAGTTTCCCAGGATGGAAGGAGTGGTCTACAGCAAAATAAAAAAAAAAGGGTCAAGAATGGGGAAATGATACCTATTGGTAATATGTTAGGGATATTCCATTCCTAGTGCTCCCTCCAATTAAAATGAAATAAGATAGGCTACTAATCAGTTAAAATTGGTTCTTGTTTTGCTCCCAAAATAAGCTGGACCACTGGACTCAGAGCCTGAGTCCCTGACTCATTCCATCTCTTCAAAAACATTTGAAGCATTAAAGAATTGGACCTGTATTTATTGCCTGTGTTCCTGAGGTTACTTTTTGTCTAGCCACTTAATGAAAGAAATACATTTTGCCACCATTGTGTGCTACTAGATAGAAAATTTATTTAGACTAAGTTTATACCTATATCCCTTATTCTGCTCTGTCATCTCCTAACCATCCTTGGCTCTAATAAAATGTTGAGTAAATATGTGGGATATTGAGAATGAGAATAATGTTGGTGATACTGAGATGCTACCAACAGGACTTGGAAGTCTCAAAAAATCTCTTTATGACTGAGTGTGTAACCTTGGGTGTACCAGGATTTCAGTTACAGTAACAGGAGCTAAGTTGGGAATTTCAAGAGGAATGGCTTTAGCATTTTCAATTGGTCTTTCCCACCATTGGTATGTAGAAATAAGAGGTATTTCTAACTTTAAGACTAATCAAATCAGTGAAAGGTGGCTTTACACCAAAAGCTCATAGATGGCCAGGAGAGTGGTATCTAAAGAATATGAAGTAGACTCTTCTAGGAATATATCCTAAGAATCCTGAAACACTAATCAGAAAGAATATATGCACCCCTATGTTCATAGCAGGGCAGTTTACAATAGCTAAGATCTGGCAACAGCCCAAGTGCCCATCAGTAGATGAGTGGATCAAAAAGCTGTGGGACATTCACACCATGGAGTACTACACAGCTGTAGAGAAGAAGGATCTTGTACCCTTTGGGACAGTATGGAGGGACCTGGAGAAAATTATGCTAAGTGAAATAAACCAGGCAGAGAAAGACAAACATCACATGATCTTGCTTATATGTGGAATCTAAAGAACTTAATAAACTGATGAACAGAATAGATTCAATGACATGAAAGCATAGATCAGACTGACGAATGTCAGAGGGATGGAGGAGGTCAGGTGGGTGGAAAGGAAAAGAGTAACCAAAGAATTTATATGCATATATGCACAACCCAAGGACACAGACAATGGTGTGGAGAGCGACTGGGGAGGGGGATGGGACAGGGTGGAACAGGTCATTGGGGAGAAAAAGGGACATCTGTAATATTTTAAACAAAAATAAAATTAAAAAAAGAAAAAGAATATGAAGTGGACTGATTGTCAGGGTAGCCATACTTTAGAATTTGAGTTGTACTGTTAGTTGATACTTATATGACATTTAGAAATCTATGTTAGGATTATAGCAAGAAAAGTTAATTTACTTTCTGGTCTGAAGAAAATTCTGTTTTTTTCTTTCTGAATCTTTAAAAAAACTTTTTTATTGCTTTTTTAAGAGAGAGGGAAGGAGAGGGAGAGAGAGAAACATTGATGAGAGAGCAATAGGCTGCCTCCAGCATGCCCACCACCGGGGATGAAGCCTGTAGCCTGGGTATGTGCCCTGACCAGGAATCAAACAGCAACCTTGCTGTGCACAGACCAAGGCCCAACCAACTGAGCCACACCAGCCAGGGCTCTTTCTGAATCTTTAAGTGATGTTTTCCCTATATATCATTGCTTGGCATAATGGATTTTTACCTAAGATGGTTTGTGGAGATATAAATGTTTGCTGGAATCAACAAAATGTTGATGTATTTTAAGATGATTTAAATGCCTGGTTTTCCTGGTTATCTACTATCTGCTGAAGATTGTTGTTATTTGACAAACTTATTTTCTGTCTATAAAATAATATGAAATTGTTCTATTGTTAGGAGGAAAATGAATAGTATCCTCCTTTAGGGAATTTATGCATTTTAACCCATAGTAGGCTATAACCTCTAAAAGTTATTACAGAAAAAGTAGAGACACCCTGGAATAGAAGTGGTGGCCAGTTTACTTAAAATAAACCTCTTTGTTACATTTTTTAATTAGGTAACACTTTTTATTAAAACTGGAAAAAAAAAAATAGGACTTGAAGTTTGCCCTCTAAAACTTTTGTCTAATGACAGATTTGATAATTTAGACATATTGTGGTATTTTAAATTCAATATCTGGGAAGGGAGAATTGTCCCTTAAAACACTATAAGTTATTGAGGTTTTAAGGAAACAGGGTATCCTGCTTTATAAAATCCAGAAGAGTTCCAGTTCTAGTCATTGGCTAGATTTGGAGTTATTTGGCTGTTTACAATTTCTCTGCAGTGATTTTCCAACGCATTTCACACTTAATCTGAAAAATGAGTATTTTCTCCCATGTCTTCTACCCACTCTTTTTTCTTGCAGAAACTGTTTTGGGTGATACACAATAGCTAAATATATTCATATATATTCTGGTAGTTATGTTTACAAACAGATATGATTGCCCAGCGTTATGGTTTGTTATTTCTAGAATTAAATCTTACTAATTAAATATTGTTTTTAAAAACATAAAAAAATAAACACAACTTTTCTCACATCACTTTCCTTATTTTAATAATTATACATAAATTTCTTTAATCTAACACATTAGATTGATTCATCATGATATTTATGCCAGTGAGCACTGGAAAAAGTATGACATATTCTTTAATACTAAATTATAGTAACAATAGCAAACAGTTAATTAGTGTTTACTATGACCTGAGTGCTTTACAAACATTATTTGATTTAATCTTTACAATAACATATTAAGGTAGGCAAGTGCCCTCATTCCAAGTTTACAGATGAGGAGATTAAAGTCTAGAGAGGTTAAAATTGCCTAAAGTCACACAGTCAATGAGTGATGGATATGAAACTGGTATTCCAATCAGTTTGCTCCCAACTCACACTCTTAAGCTCTTCGTGTTTTGTCACTCAGTAATTCTGTAGATAGACATGTCTTTGCTTTTTAAATTGTCTGGAAGCTGTGTATTAAATAAATAAATTGTGGGTGAATGGACTTTTGTAATCAAATTCTCTTACAAAGTATTCGTGATATGAGTATTACTGATAGTAGATACTTTTTGTTCATTGCCCTTTTTGCTAGAGAACTGCTCTGATAGGTGTTGCACGAGAATTCACTCTGGCAGGTCATAGCTATATGAGCAACTGGACCTCCACCACTTGAATCCCTGACTCTATGCCCTCTACGGCAGTAACCTGTTTTGCTAGTAGTCACAGATGACATCCTAAAAGACTCCTTCTTGCTATTCTTGGGGATACTTCTTACTCAAGAGACAGTTTCTTTTGCATTTCCTCTTTTATATTGAGTGTTTTCCTTTATTACACTGTGCTAAAACCCAGGAGCCACACTAAGAACACTAACCAAACAATTTATGGCAATCTTCTTACATGCCACCTAGTACAAACAAGATCAGGCACGCCCAGAAGACCAGCAAGTCCCACCAAGAGAGAAATTCTGCACAGAACTCTGTCTCCTGACATTCCTGCTTATAGTCTAGAATGAGCTAGAACACTAGGCTAGGAATTAAAGATCCAGTTTTTAGTACCAAGTCTGTCCATAAATTCTTGTGAGACTATAGACACATTTGATCACTCTGGGAGCCAGTTTGCTCATTTGTAAAACAGAGATAACAATTGCCTAACTTTATAGGGTGGTGATGAAGATTAAATAAAGTATTTTGAAAAATATAAGGCACCACACAAATAAAAAGTAGTTTGTTTCTATGCAATGATATAAGCGTAGTGATATAAGCTTGTAGAAAATGGAATCAGTGGTTAGGGGCTGTGCATTTGTGCATTCTTTCTGTGCAAGAAGATCTAATGACTACAGGAAATTAGATCGAGGACAGGTTTCTAAGGAGTTTGGCCTTTTCTCTCTGATTTCTAGCGTGACATTTCGTTTACAGGTTTGGTTTTCAGCTCAGTTGACTACATGCTTCACTGCATAGGCACTGCAACCGGCATAAAAGGAAAAGATATCTGCCATACTTTGTGCACATGGAAAATGTGAGGCTCAAACGAATTATTTGTAAGGTCAAGAGAGAGGTCCCAAAGAACAAACACTTGTGAATATTCTCTTAGGTAACTCTGGTTTGGTATAACTATTTTGTGGTAAACAGAATTTTAAGATGCCATCCATTCCCCATTCACCCCAAGATTTCCTGCTCTGATCTCTGGAATTGTAAATATAACGAGCTATTATGTCCACAATTATGATGCACTTAATGTTGCTTATCAGTTAACTGTGAGTTAATCGAAAGGGAGGTCATTCAGGTGGACGTAGCCTAATAACATAAGCCCTTTAAAAACAGAATTCTCTTTGATTGGTAGCAGAAGAAGTAAATGGGATTACAAGCATGAGATGGATTCAGCCTGCCCTTACTGCCTTAGAATATGGAGGGGCTACTCGACAAGAAGTGTGGGAGGCCTGTAGGAGCTGAAAGTAGCTGCCAGCTCACATCCTGCAAGAAAATTTCTATTTCAGTCTTACAACTGTAAGGAACTGAATGCTGCCAGCACCCTGAATGAGCTTAAAAGTAAATTTTTCCCCACAGCTGCCTGGTTGACAACTTGATTTTGGCTTTGTAAGATCCTAAGCAGAGAATCTAGTCGAGCCTGCCTAAACTCACCCACAGAACTGTGAATGGGTGTGATAATTTGTTATGAAGCAATAGAAAATTAATACGCTATTGTCTTTATATATGTTTCTTTTTTAAAAATGTGTTTTTATTGATTTCAGAGAAAGGAAGGGAGAGGGAGAGAGACAGAAACATCAAAAAGAAATATGGATCAGTTGCCTCCTGCATGCCCCCTACTGGGGACTGAACCTGCAACCCCAGCACATGCCCTGACTGAGCATCGAGCTGGCGCCCTCCTGGTGCACAGGATGATTCTCCACCAGCTGTGCCACACTGGCTGGGCTATATATGTTTCTACATTCCAATTTTTTTTCAACTTTGACTCCTTTGGCTCTCCAACAGACAATTGTCTTCTGTCTTCCTTACCACTATGGTTAGGAGTTCTTTTTCTATTGACTTCATCTGTCATAAATACAGCTGACTTGCATATGAATGAGAAATACTCATATGTTCTTTTATTCACCAAATAGTCATTAAGTGTCTGTTATGCGCATAAGTTTTTCTAGGTATTATGGGTAGAATAATAAATGAAATCTAAATCTATATTTGCATTCTGGTAGGTAACAGGTAATAATAAAATAAATATCAAACTATAACATCAGATATTGTGAGTTGTAAGGAAGTGTGGTTGGAGAGGTAGTCAATGGCTAGATATTGTTGGCTACGATAAGGGATTAAGACTTTATTAGGAAGTTATCGAAAAGTTTTGAGGAGTGACCAGGTCAGATTTTTATTGTAAAAGGGTTGCTTTGGCTGCTCTATGGATAATAGACCAAAATGGTAGATGGGGAGTTGAAAGGTAGGAAGGGGCAGACAAGGGGAAATAAGAGGGCTGGTTGAAAATCAGCAGTTCAGAGGAGACGTGGTTGTGGCTGTCACTGGGTGGCAGTGGTAGAGATGATTAAATTTGGGATATATGTGAAGGCATAAGAGAATTAAACAGAAAAAACCTTCAGTTCTTGAATATCAATGATTGAGAGGTAGCTCTTGAGTTACCTTCTGAACTCCCTCATTCCCAATTGATTAAGTAAATAACTCCTACATTCCAGCTGTCATTCAGGAGATGACAATTCTGACTTGGCATTTCACATATATGCTTTTGTTTACTCCTTAAAATAGCCATATGAAATAGGTATCTTTACACTCAAAATTATTATATATATGTATATACAAACACACACACACATATGCACACAATGTTATATTACAAGGTGGGACATGATGAATGTTGTGCTCCAACATTAGGATTATACATGGGGAACTGCATTTTTAGCTGCAGTCACTACATGGGGTGCCCTTATTTTTATTTGTTCCCTGAATCTGGCACATTTGTTTTAGGCCTCTCTATCTAGCATGTCACCTTCCTGTCCTTTATGCAAAAAGCCTGAGAGAGACTATAAATTGAGTGGAAAACGATACTGCTGTATTTTGAAGTGTTATCTGCTGAAAAGTTTTATCATGAGTGTAAAAGACAGATTTGCAATCTAAAGTACTTCCTTTTTTTTTACCTTTCTAGTTTTTTTATGGGACTCTATTTGTGATTTAAGGCTGTTACAGTATATCAAATAGGTAAGCAATGTCATTTTCTTGTTTCTAGCAGTAATGGCATATTTGATGACTCCACTCTCAATTTCACTGTTGATTTAGGAGGCTCCTGAAGACCCATCTGGCAGCTTATTGTCAGCCAGTGCCAGCTGGTGAGGCAAATGGTGATGTGGGCTCGTGCTGCATTTTTCCAGCCTTGCATCAAATTTGGATCACTTTTTGGTGTATACGATGCAAATATGCACTCACAAGTAGTCTGCCTATTAATTCAACTCCTATGACTAGGGTGGAGAAAAAAATGGTAAATTACATTAATATTCTGCCATTTTGCAGAACTTCTAAAAGCCTCTTAAACTCACCAAATATTTAAACCAGCGTTGACAAAGTTAAAGCGATTGTTAACGACGCCCCCACTTCCTTGTGACTGTCCACGGCTTCCTGGAGAAAGCATATGTGTTCCAAGGCATAAAAGGAGCATTGGGTGTTTCAATCAGACAGTTTCAAATTGAATCAGAATCTGCTACCCACATTCGATCTTGGTCAAATCACTTACATTCTAAGAACATCGGTTCCCTCATTGGAAAATGGGGGATAGGATGATCTGCCCTACTTCTCAGAGTTTTAAAAAGAAAATGTACATTAGTATGCACAAAGAATGCTTCGTGACTGGTAACCTCCATACAATTTTTAGTAATCTTTTTGCTGCTAATCTGTGCGTTCCCTGAAAATATGGAAATTGACTACATATGTAAGTAAATATCATCTAAATGGAAGTTAAGAATCCTTCAAGATTTGATCCTGGCAAGTGCTTTCGGATTCTTGTGTGTGGCTTCCCTTGGGACAATTGAGAATAATAGTAGCTGGTTGTTTGCTTTCTTGGGAAATTAAAGAAAACTTGGGATGATGCCATTTCCTCCTTCTTTCGGTAAATTGACTTACAAGAAGTGAGATGAAATAAGGGGAAAAGATGTTTATCAAGATTGATTCCACGCCCGGCCGGGTGTGGCTCAGCGGTTGAACATTGACCTAGGATCCAGGCGATCGGGGTTCGATTCCTGGTCAGGGCACATGCCCGGGTTGGGGGCTTGATCAATGACTCTCTCATCATTGATGTTTCTATCTCTCTCTCTACCCCTCCTTTCCTCTCTCTGAAATCAATAAAGATATGTTTAAAAAAAAAAAAGATTGATTCCACAATTCACCCAATAAACTTTTAGCTAAATCAAGTGTACTCTTAGTTTTCCTAAAAATATTTATTGTTTGAGCTGAATATTCTTCTTAATATTCTGACTTCAGTAAAATTGTTAGTTAAAGTGCTTTCTCTTTTAGTTTAATGGTGATAAAGCTGCCAATGCTTTTCCTTTGTAATAAGCAACAATAATAAGGGTAAAAATCTTTTAAGCATTTAACTCTGACAGGCATGTGCAAAGCCTTTTTCATATATTTTCTCAATCCTTACAACAAATTTATAATGTAAGGACTCTTATTCCACTAGTAGGTACTAAATTTTTGGTTTAGAGATGATGACGTTGAGACTTGGAGACATTTCAGTAAACTTACTCTAGGTCACATGGCTAGGAAGGAAGTGAACTGGGATTATAAAATCATTTGAGACTAGATTCTGCACTCATAACTGCTACAGTTAACACAGTTTCTTAACACAATTTAAATAATAAAGCATGCGATTAGCTTTTTAATAAGCATTTGCTGGTTTACTACCTATACCTCCAGCAATTAGCACCATGCATTGACCATACGCACTCAATAATATTTGTGGAATAAATGAATAAATGAAAGGAGAAATTGGACACATCTGAATGAAAAAAAAAGTTATGATGATAGGTGGTATTTTGGTGCTAGATTAACTTTTCTCTGCTTGTTCCTACTTACCTCTGTAAGTGAAAAATCACCCCTGTTCATAGAATTTTTGATCTCCTATGGCCTGACTTTGACAATCTATGGCAATCAAAAGCTTACTCTTCCTGGGAGGGTGGCTTCCTGAATTTGCAAAGTGGATTCAAGGATTTGCTAAAATGGCAGGGAACTCTGTAGGTGTGCATTCTGACAACTGATTTTACAGTAGTAGTGAGTAAAATAGTTACCTTGTCCTTAGATATTTATATTTATTTAAATCTTATTATACTTGTGAATCCCACTTAAAAACATTAAAAATACTGGTTGATACTTCTAAAGTAAAGAATACCATGATGGTCACATAAATATTTCCAGTGTTGTTTCTGGGTACATGGTAAGGTTACACTTTTCTGCCCCTTTGGAGTTAGGTGTGACTTGTTTTGGATAATAGAATGTGAGTAGAAATGACATATTACTAGTTGGAAGTTTTAAGAGACTAGATCTATTTGCCATTTCTCTCTTTCTGTTGCTACAGACATGTAAATTTGAAATGATGCCTATTTATCAACCTGTATCCTAGAGTAGGAAAGCTTGGAGTAAAACCCTCAGCCAAACCATGATGGACACATGAGTGAGAAGTGAACCCTTAATGTTATAATCATTTTGGATTTTGATTAAAAAATATTTTATTGTGGCAAGAACACTTAATCTGAGATCTACCTTCTTAAAAAATTTTCAAGTACTGTTAAGTATAAGCACAATGTTGCATAATGGATTTCTAGAATTTATTCACCTTGCATGACTGAAACTTTATGCCCTTTGATTAGCAACTCTGCTGGCAACCACAATTCCATTTTTGATCCTATGAGCTTGAGGATTTTAGATACTTTATATAAATGGAATCATGTAGTATTTGTCTTTTTATGACTGTCTTATCTCATTTAGTATAATGTCTTCCACGTTCATCCATGGTGTCAAAACTGGCAAGATTTTTTTTTTTAAGGATGATACTATATCATTGTATGTGTATACCATATTTTAATTATTCATTCATCCATCAATAACATTTAGGTTGTTTCCTTTTCTTGTCTATTGTGAATAATGCTGCAGTAAACATGAGAGGGCTAATATCTTTTTGAGATTCTGATTTCAATTGTTTTGGATAAATACTGTGCTATTGAAGGATCATGTAGTAGTTCTATTTTTAATTTTTGAGGAAACGCCATATTGTTTTCATAGTAGTTTCACCATTGTACCTTCCCACCAACATTGCAGAAGGGTTCCAATTTCTCCACATCTGCACCAATACTTGTCTTTTTGATATAACAATCTGAACAGGTGCGAGGTTATATCTCATTGTGGTTTTTATTTAATTTCACTGATGATTAGTGACATTGAGTATCTTTTCATAATTGTATGTCTTCTTTGGATGAATGTCTATTGAAGTCTTAAACTCATTTATTATTATTATTATATTATTAAACTCATTTTTTTAAATTGGGTTTTTGCTAATAAGCTTTTTACTAAGATTGGCTGCTGACAGCTCAGTCTGAATCCTTTTCTGAGAATTGCCATCAGGACCCCATGGGAACTGTCTTATCTGATATCCAGTCCCTTCCCCAGAACAGCTTATGTCCAATGACTTGTCAATTTGTGGTTGCAAAGGGGCTTCTGACCTCAATTTAGTGCCACTTGAAATGTCCATCCAAGATCTAGATTTCCCTGTGGAACTGACTGAGGTCTCCATTGCAACTGCATTGCTCTCCAACTCTTCCCTCAGAGTCTATTTTTCAGAAAATCTGACCTCAGTTAGTAAATGTGTAATACATAAGTGTATTACATATCCATAGAAATACACCAGATTTTACCCAGGCTTGTCTTGGGTGATGGGACTTTGGATGATTTTAATTTTCTAATTTAGAGTGTTACACTTTTATAAATGTTCAACATTGGTCATATATTACTGTCAGAGTTATTATAAAGCAATAACTGATATAAAGTTAAAAAAAGGTTAGGAAGGAATACTGTATTTGAAGCCAGAAAATTTAGGTCCTGTGGTTAAAATACTGGCTGTATGTCTTTGTAAAGTCACTTAACAGTTCTTTTGTAACAGTTTTGTTTTCTGATAGATGTGAATAGTCATTATTGTACAGCCTGGATTTGTTTTGAGGAGAAACATAACAAAACACTTAATCTATGATGTACTATAGAGATGTTGTTTATTTTTTATTTTGTTATCTCTTGGAACTGTTTCCTACTTTTTTTACTTTTATATGTTGATACCAAGTGAGAGTGTACTGGCCTAAATGATTAAGAGGATCACAATATGCATTTTATTTGCATTTGAAATAAAGAATAGAGCTGGATTAGTCAAGTCCCCTTAGTCAGATTGTATCCAGACCAGAACTTTGACATCTGTTGTTTGGGAAGTCAATATCTTGTGTGAATTTTGCAAAAATTCTGTGTATAAGATCTATGATTACTTCTGGGACTTAAAGCCAGAACACTCAATGCTTCCAAAATAAATGATTGCCAAAGCATTACTCTAACTGTTGGGACATAATAAATGAATATTCTATGAAAATTCCTGTTTTTACTTGGCTTCTTGAAAGAATTCTGCTTGCTATAAAGTCTTGTAAGGTTGGGACACTTTGGGTCTTACTTAAGGAGCCTTCAATTTTTTCCTAGGCAGCAGTGCAAGTCCATGCAGTTATTAAAATCCTGTCTGCTTTGAATGTAGAAAGCATCTGTTCACCATTGTTGAAGGAATTCTTCTCAAATGAAATTTGTGATAATTACCTGTAGAGTCAACCTTCTTCTGTAGCCAAATTAGTCTGGTTTTGGTCAAAATTAATTTGAAAAGATAGCATGCATTTCTATATCTAGTATTTGACTAAATAGTTTTCCCTTCTGTTGTAAATAATAAAAGGAGACAGAGCATATCTAATAAAAGGCTTAATTGAGATTAAAGCTGATGAGGCTCTATTTTTACACTAGTTGCTCATTACAAACAATGGGCATTTGTGTTCACAGAGAACTGTAACAAATTTAGAAATAACATGGCCATATGCGGAATATGTGTTAAACAAGTGTGCAGGGTCCAAATTGCTGTATCTTGGGAATTACTCCTTGGGAAAATTTCACATAGAAAATGCTAAATAAGAGTTCTTAGACACAAGAAGCTATTTGTTGGTGTTTTCTTCTTAGGAAAATTTTTAGAATGGGTAAAACACGTATCCCTTCTCAGGCTAGCAAACTCTTAAGGGCAAGATAGGGATCTCCATTATTGAAACAGGAAAGAAGATATTTCATTGACAGGGGACTACCATTTTCTGATGGTAGAACTATTTATTACCCATGGTTTTGAAACTTCCTGTGGCATTTAGTAAACAGTTCTCTCTATAATTAGAAAACTGGTTACAAGGAGACAGAAATAACTTAATATTGTTAGTGTAGTGTATATGTCCAGGCCAGATGAAAAATATAAAAAAATAAATAAATAAGGGAGAGATTTTAACCCTCTGAAACCTTATTGAAAGTCTACTTTTCTTTAAAAATATTTAATAAAACTTCAATTTGTTTTTTACACAGTTTTATTGACATATTATTGACATATAATAAACTGCACATATTTAAAGTGTACAATTTGATATGTTCTTTTTTAAAAATTCTCACCCAAGGATATGTTTATGGATTTTTAGAGAGAGAGAGAGAGAAACATTGATGTGAGAGAGAGACATCGATTGGCTTCTTCCTGTATTTGACAGGGGAACGAACCTGCAACCTAAGCGTGGGCCCTGACTGGGAATCCTACCCACACATTTTGGTGTATGGGATCATGCTCCAACCAACTGAGCCACCTGGATAGGGCATAATTTGATATGTTTTGACATTTATGTATACCCATACAACATAATGAAGATATATATCATGCCCCAAATTTTCTTGTGACTGTTTGTAATTCCTCTCTCCTTCCTGTCCTCTGCCTCATTCCCAAATAATTGTATCTGCTTTTTGTCACAATAGATTAATCGTATGATGTTGATGTTTATATACGTAGAATCATAGAGAAGGTGCTTTTTTTTGTCTGCTTCTTTCATGCAGTATAATTATTTTGAGATTCATCCATTCTGTTGCATGTGTCTATAGCTTGTTCTTTTTTATTGGTGAATAGTTTTTCATTGTATGGATTTATCACAATTTGTCTATCCATTCAGGTGTTGATGTATATTTAATAAATTTTCACCTCATATTTTGTATACTTTTTTCTTTAGAAGGAGAGAAAGCATTAAAATGAGCACTATCATGAATTTAAGTCTAACCATGTCAGACAGGTATCTAGACTTCAGGAAAGCAGATTTCAAACAGTTTAGATAACATAAAAGTATATATCTACTTCATTACTAAAGTATGAATTAAAGAGACAAAATTGCTAAAATAAATAGAGAATCCAACATGTAATTGCTCACACAATTGACTAGTGGCTTCTATTACAACAGATTGAATGCAGAAGCAGATATGAGAATCCAAATGTCTTCTTTTAAATCAGACTTTAAAGAGGTTTGCAAATATGTTTAAACTCTACTCACTAATTTTCTTGGAAAATTTATTTTTCTAAAAATATGATATTTATGTTAACATGTAATTAGTTAATTACTGTTAATTTTAAAAGTTTAAATATTAAACAAAATGAAAATTTATAACATGATAAATTAATAAATATTGATACACATAGTACATATAAACTAAAGTTCTTTGAGGTTTTCAGTATTTTTAAGAGTGCAGAGGGAATGTGACATCAAAAAGTTTGCAGAAATATTGCAAAGAAGGTGTATTTATCACTTAGGTGACAATCTTAGGTGGATTTCCCTTGTCAATGGGTGACTTTTATTTAGGAAATAATTCAGCAACCAATGCTCCTTCCATCTTGTAGCTTTTATATGCCCCAGGGCCTCCTGTCACATGCATCTAGCAAGCAAAATGGGAAAGAAATATTGGGGGAAGTGTGCCATTTCTTAAAAGTCTTGTCAAGAAAGTAGCAAACACCATTTTCATTCACATTCTGTTGTTGAGAACTTATCGGGAATGTAGTCTCTAGTGGGGCAGCCATTTCCTAACTAAAGAGGTATTTAGGAAGAGGAGAACTGATTTTGGAAAAATAGTTAGCAGAAGAGTGGTTTAAATAGCACTATTTTACATTATTTTATTGAATAGAAAATCCAAACTGTAACATTCTTGAACACTTTAAGAAAAAAATTATCTTCATTGTAAAAAGTATTAGAGATGTCTCCTTTCCCTCCCATTAATGACAGAGGTCATGACTTATTCACCTTTCAGTCTTCTGTTCCTGAAGATTACTTGGTAGAGTAAGTGCTAATGAGGTATGTGTAATGAGTGGCTGGCCCACTGAATCAAGAAAAGTATTAAAAGAGTTAATTTTAATGCAATACAATTTCCAAAAAATGGTGATAATATATATGTATTTTGCGTTCTCTCCTCTGTGGACAAGTATTATCTTCAAACTAAAAACTGTTACATTTTTTATTGATAAAATTGGAAGGGAAAGTTAAGATACCAAATTAACAATACCAAGTTAGGTGGAAGGGGGGCTTGATGGATTGAATTTATTCTCTGAAATTGGTAAGATTATATTCAATTGGAACACATAAAATCTTAAAATCCTGCTTTTGGGTTTGAACAACTTGCTACAAAGGTATTTAAAAGACCAATTATAATCTTTCAAGTAAAAATTTACTTAGTTAAGTTAGTGCATCACAAGCCCAGTATGAGTTAATGTATGAAATGGCTGCTAAAAGATATATTACAGGTCTAGACAGTGTTAATATAGGCAGAACTAAATTTGGGAAATAAATAGTTCTATTTCATTGTTCAATTCTGACCTCCTCTGGAATATTAGATCATAATGGACCCAAAGTTTAAAGAGCAAATTTGACAAATAGAAGGACAACCATGTTAAGAGGTCTAAAATTGTGTTTGTAGGAGAGACAGTTTTAGATTTGGAAACATTTATCACTGACACATTTATGAGGTGGAACTTGATAACTTTTACAAATGTTTGAAAGGTGCTGTTGAGAAGAGGGATTAGATTTATTCCCTAGGTAGATTTTTAGAGTAGAGCAAGTTTGTCAGTCTCAGCACTGTAGACATTTCTGTCTGAATAATGTTTTGATGTGAGGGGTGGTCCCGTCTATATGCATGATGTTTAGCAATGTCGACGATCATTATCCACTAGGTGCCAGTAGCACCCGGGACAACCAAAAATATGTTCAATATTGTCAAGTGTCCTCCAGTAGACAAATCCCCATCTTTGTCCCTTCAGTTGAGAACCAGTGGGATGGAACAATGAACAAATACTAATCGGTAGGCATAAATATGAATCCATTTTCAATGTACACAACTTTTTCTTTATTAGATGTCTCCACAGTGGCAGCTCTGCCCTGTGCAGTGGTTCAGCATCTTATTACTGGATTTGCTGGAGCAGGAGCTTCTCGATTATAGTCAAATATATCATTGAGGGAATGTATTTTTTTTATGTGAGCTTGTATATATTTATAAATTTCCATTCAACTCTAGATTCTGTGATTTGATGACTCAGTACAGATTATAACCTGGCTCTTGGAGGTTACCTACTGGCTAACATATTTTTGATTAATATCACATATAAATGCTGAATATCTTAAAGTATTTTTAAGAAAATTAATCATAATCATTACATATTATTTAATATAAGAACTATGGTATCAATATAAAAGTGTGGAGTGGAAGGGCCCTTTAATCATGAGATCTTGTATTTTATCCTGTCTCTGTGACTCTGGGCATTTTTCTCAACTCTTAGTGCCTAAATTCCTCATTATTAAATGGGGAAAACAGTCTAGGTCCTCAGTACTTGCCCAACATTTTTGAAACTTAAGTGAGATAACACTTGTGAAAACATCTGGAGATACATACAGTGGTATAAAAAATCATTAAAATAAAATGATTCCGTTGCTTCTGTCGTTTTGCTTAATACTTTATTTGAATTTCTTACTTTTCAGTAATAATAAATGTCAGAGAGCATCAGACACTATACTCAAATGATTTTGAAAGAAAATATGGTTTATACACACATTTTAAAAATGACTACTGTAATGCACAACATTATGCTGCAGTGAACCTATTATTCATGGGTTGAATAAGATGGGAAACCAGAGGTTCTGAGGACACTCTTAATGGTTCCTGGGCTTATTACATCCTTCAGATTTGCACCTATCATGAACATGGTTGCCACACAGGTCTATGGTAATGCATGGCAGTGTCAGCCCTTGCCAGGCCAGATGGCACACAGGTGTTTATATTGGAAATTTAATTGCATTAGCCATTGAGCTGATCAGCATGTTCCAGACCTTGCTCTAACTACGACCTATGAGAAAGAACATATTTTGTTCTATCTGCCACTGATTTTTCATCTGGTTATAACTCACTACTACTGCATGAGAAGAAATAGACTTTCATATTTAGCTCTGCCTGAGTCATTTCCTTACTAATTTTTATGTTCGAGAGGTATATAGAATTTTATTGGGGTGAAGAAGGGGACAACAGACAGGTGGGCTATTATGCTTGGTATA